>NW_020455976.1:7355662-7366336 GCF_003342845.1 Nothoprocta perdicaria
GGGAGCCCCAGCGAGCCGGGAGCCCCAGCGAGCCGGGAGCGCCGAGCCCCTCGCCCAGCTGCAGCGGGCAGAGCTGCCCCAAAGCTCGCAACCTGCCGCAGCCCGAACTGCGCCGACCCCGGACCTCCCCCTTGACGCGCAGCAAATTCGGTTCAGGTGTCTGCTTTCCAACGCACCCAAATGCTTGCTCAGCCCTCCACCAGGAAAAAAAAAAAGGGGGGGGGGGCTATTTTCCTATTTCCCCCAGCAGTTCTGTCATCGAASTCTCAGGCCTATGAGGTTATAGGAATTCATTTCCCCTCACCATGATTTTTGCCTGGAGAAATGTCCCTCTGATGGGCCTGACCCCTGTCCTAGTCAAAACTGAATGGCAGAGGAAGCAAAACCTGTTGTGAAGTACTTCAGACACTCCCCAAATGTTAGCATAAGCTGTGAAATGAAGAAAATGGGACACAYGGAAGCCCTTTCTGCCACTTCTTAACAAAAGAAAAAGCTGTCCAGAGTACCGACTCGCGCTATGAAGTCACAGCAGTGATGCAAGGTTTGGGCATCATTATTGCATACAGGATCACTATAGACGCTATGTATAAGTCTTAACACAAGTAGCATTAACTCTCCAACTTACAGGTATGTCTCAGGAACTGCTATCACATCACAGCAGACCTAGATAAAGATAAGAGTGGAATCAGACCAGTATTTACGGAAACACCTATGCACAAGTGTCCTGAATATATAAACAGTACTTTTTTGGCACATAGAAGTGACACATAACAGTGTAAGTCACTAACTTGGAACTTTGAAATAAAACACAACTTAGATTGAGTTGTTGGGTATTTACTGTTAACAGTGAAACTGGCTATTTACTACTGCAGTAAAATTGAAATAATGTTTTAAAAGGTAAAATCAAATAAAATTAGTGGCAGTTACTGACAGGTCACAAATAACCAGACAGCTAGAAATGGTCTGAACCAGAACTTCTGCAGGCTCTCATTAAATACTCCTCTTGTCAGTATTTGGATTCAGCTCTGGAAAACTTGCAGCCGAAGTGTGTGTGTTGGGGGGGAAGCAGTTAGAATTTGTTAATCCAGAAAAAAAAAAGTTTTAAACACAGCTATGGTCTGAAGARATATCCAAGACTGAATCTGCATGCTAAGGAGAGTTGCACAGARCATGTATCTGCTGCACAGTCTGTGACAGGACAAGTGGATGGGATGGGAGAAAGCTTCTCTGCACCACTGCAAGAATCACTATGTGATTATTTTTCTTCTCTTTCAGAGCTGGAATTCCTTCTTTTGTCAACTCCCCTCCAGTATGCTTTTACCTCTGAATGCCATCCTACCTTTTATTTCTTATTTTATTACCGGAACAATGCAAATACTTTTTGCAGATCGAGGTGGCTGGGGACAGCTGAAGTCGCTGGCAGGTTGGACTTGTGCCACATACCACTCAAGGGGCACAGTGCTCGAGTGAAGTGCCTGTCATGTTCTATTAGCACTGCGTAAGCCTACTCTACCACAAACTATATCTTCAGATCATTTTTTTTTTTTAAAAAAGGCATTTAAGAAAGTATCAGACTCAAAACAGTCAGTAGTCGCCCTCCGTGTAAAACAGATACAGCACGAACCTCCCATCTCCGCTGCTGACCTGTCTGCTGGCTGTTGTAATCGTTCTGTTCCCCCTTCCCATGGTGACTTTGGTGAATTAATTGCAGACTTACATTATGCAAAGAGTCCAGCCCAATCTGTAAATTCAGCAATTAGCTAGTCTTTGTTTATCCTGCCTCACTGGAGGCTGTCAACAATAATATCAATTTATAGCACTTCTTTTTTGTTTGTTCTTTTAGTTTAAGTAAACAGTTGTCCCCTACGGGCGAGACGACTCACTCTGGGGAGCTGTAGTTTGCAGTATGTATGGCCAACTACTATTTCTAGATTGAAGACAGCAAAAACAATGAGAAGTGAAGTCATTTCTTATCTAATCTTGAGAAAAAAAATCAGTTGATAGCAGCCTTCAATTGATCTAAAGATACCCAAAAAACCCCACGCACCACTCATATCCCTTCTCTGAATGGCATCATAATCTCTTTACATTTTCTTTTCCAAATACCTTTTAGCTCCTCTGGGATAAAAGGAGGTCACTGGAGTCTTCACTATTAATTTCAGTCCAGCCAAGGTCTACTTTTTTGAGTTATATCTGATGACCACTTAAGCCATAAGGCTCTTCAGTCAAAGAAATAGAAACATAAGATCTAAATGTGATCATTTCAAAGATATTTAGGTTGATTTTCTATTCTATTTTTTTTCTAATAAAAATTTGAAAGATTGGTGAATATTATAATAAAGTATACAGCTGATAGGGACACAAACATTTGAAGAAAAGAAAGATGACAGCTTAACCACCATTGAATTATTGTTTAAATACCATTACAATAAAAAGAACATGGAAAACAGTATAATTATTTACTCTATAGAGCATAAACAGCTTGTACTTCATGTTTTCATATAATTTTAGCTTCTTAGTTCTTTCTAGTCACCTGAAGTTACTGGCATTTTCTCACTACAATAAAGAAAGAACATTGTGATGATGACAGAGGGGCTATTTGACATTAAGCCTGTAAAAACAATGCTTCAAACTTTGTTCTTGCAAAATAGATCCAGATAAAAGAGCTCCTTACTGTGGATAGTTCTAAGCCTCCTGCTATCTTACAGGCTGAACCCAAATGCACTGAGTACAGCACTGATATCAGAACACATCTGCAGTCAGGGTAGTATGACATTTTATGACAGTTGTACAAAATATGCACAGTAGGAATACCTTTATTTTTCTAAATCCAGGCTTACTACATTCCCTGCTGCCTCCTCATTTGTGTGTAAATTAATGGTTGACAGCAAGTTTGCAGAAGAGCGTTAAGTGCAAGAAGAAGCAACTCRAAAGCCAGTTAATGCTGTTTTGCACTTCGTCCCACGTGTGAAAGCTGCAGAGCGTAGCAGTGTGTGAGGTGGTCACGGCTGGCAGCGGGCCACACGAGAACATAAAGATAAGGTGACATGAAACATGAGTTAATACCAGCCTGGACCACTACCAGCTTGTAGATCCCATTTGCCACCCCTGCCATTGAGCTCATTTTAGAGACTGCAACCTGCAAGAGAACACTGAGCCAGGAGAAAATTAAAATATATTATCTGTGGGTCCAGGAAAGCTGCGGAGAGGAAGTGGGCTGAAAATAAGAACCATGCCGTGAACTTTTGAATGCAATTCTTTTGGGAAGGAACAGGTGAAGCAAAGCTGAGGCTGAACTAATGAGCCCAATATAACAGGTGGGAAAGAACAAGCAACTAATGGGAAAAAGGCTGTGTGTCATGAGAGCACAAGAAGCAGTGTTTATACAGGAGGTTTTGTTCAATAATGAGAAAGGGAGAATAGGCAAGTTGGAGCATTACTAGGGACTGGGGGAAGATTTTGAACTGCTTTTTTTGTCTTATGTTTATCTGCTTACTATGAAGTCAGAGTGGTGGGAATAAGGCAAGAAGGATTTGCTCAAGGCATTAAAGGTTTTGTAAAGGACAGATTAAGTAACAATGCTCACACACACACAAAAAAAATCAATTTTGAGGAGCTTATGAAGCCTTGAATGGGCTTTTGTAGCAGAGAAGCAAGATTGAAATTTTACTGAACCTGTCAATTATTTGCGTTTACAGCTTTCTGCAAATGTCAAGAAAAGCAGAAAACAAAAGCAAAGGAAGCAATGAACATTCACACACTAATCAAATAAAGACCACGTGGAAGCGCAATCCAGATTACTGAGTGACTTAATTCATGTTAAAGTATAAGGTTTCCCTCCTTCCCCTGAGCTTTAGCCAGGCCTGTGATTGAATTCACACAGCTGTTCCTGGCCAGGAAGTTTTTCCTAATATCTGGCTTCCCAGGCACTGTCCTCACAGAAATTTTGTTTAATGCTGTATCAGACCACCTGGAGAAAAAAAAAAAAAGAAAGAAAGAAAAAAAGGAAATCTGCAGAATTCCTCAGTGATTCACATGTAAAATGATATAAAATGTGTGTGACCTGGTTTTATTTCAGGAGAACAGACACATAAAGAGCAAAACACTGTGATGGAGCTCAGAGAGCAAAACATCCGGTTAGATCTGCTGACGATCCGAGATTTGAAAATACGGAGGAAATTGAAGCCAGTTCTGAAATTCTGTATGTTGTAAAAATGATTCTGTTAAACTTGAAGCACAGGCATCCGCGTGGATGTTTGCCCAAATGCACTTGAAAAGTGGAATGATGCAGCCCCCTGGCTGTTGGGAGAGGCAATTCCTGCTCCTCGAGCAAACTAAATTCCCAGCCAKATTCTCTAGCAGAAGAGTGTATAGCCAGCAAAGAGGCTCGAGGTAAAGCAGTTAGGAAGAACATAAAAGAACAATATCAAGTGCAGTAATATGAAGTACTAGTAATTCATGTCTTCTAGGTTCATAAAATCTAGAACAATACAACCCAATGCTAGAAATGGTATCGTTTGCAACTTCAATACCAGGCCTGTGCTTTAATGCCCCAAGGGCATTGGCAACTGATGTCATTCAACCAGTATCATAATTTGGTTTGTTATCTTGTATATGCACGTGGCAACCCCTTCGTTTCATCTTTTTGAATTTCCATGATCACAAGCAACATGATCTTGATGAAACTCAAAAATTCCTTAACTACAGGGCAGGAATCCCTATCTTGTACTATTGAACGTTGAAATCAGATTCCTTCACAGCTCCTCAGAAATCCCATGTTAAAAAAACAAAACAAAAACACAAAAACAAACAAAAACCAGAATGAAYAGGTTGGCTCTCCTATTTGCATACTCTTTGGCTTCAGTGTAAGTTTACTTTTATCACCTATATTTAATTGACAGTGRTAAAATTTCCCTGTATACCGCGGTAGGTAAGAAGTGGTAAGATTCTATTTTCAATTCCGCACAGCTCTAGTTAGTGATGGGCATTAAGCTTTTGCTGTTCATGGTACAGTGGATATGCACACATTTACAGAGCACAGCATATTAAATCCTAGAGGAAAATTTTCCTTTCACTTACTGTGTGTATCTTATTCTAAACTGCGGGACCAAATCTGCACTGACTCATGCCCTGTGTAAGGAAGTCAACAATGATGCATGGAGGTGAAAGTCATTTTAGAATTCAGTAACCAAAGGCAAATTTATCATGTTGAATTTTCAAAACTGTATTTTTTATACATTTGCTACAATAACACTGCCTAATCAAATAAACTCTTATGCTCATGGTGAATAGCACTAAATGTTTTTATTGAAAATCACTAAAAAGGCTAGGGACTCTGACACTGTTAATTCCTATGGTCTGTTCTATCTTCCCTGSTGGTGAGAAATTAAAGGAGTTATATCAAGAAAATTAATTTTATATTCATTTTTATATTAACTCAAGGGAATTATATCAGGAAAAAAAGGATGTGAAAGAATCAGAATTGTAATTTCCTTGAGATTGCTCCTTGAGATCAAGAGAGCAAAACTCACTGTTCTCAGAGAGCTGCCATCAGCTGGCTCTGGCTGTTTTGCTATCCCAGGTATCCCAATATCTGGGATTTTGGAGCTGTATTTTTGTTTTTAACAATTTCCTGAATAACCACACACATTTCAGGAAAAAAATAAGTGTCAGATAATAATTTAAACCTAGAATTTTTAGTCTTAGTCATAGAAGATGCCCAATAAATACATAAATAGCTCTTCTACCAGAGACAATAGCTCCCTAATTAACATGTGCATTTTCATTTCCAATTTCTATTTTTACTTTAGAAAGACCATATAGCTGACATAATTCTCTTGTAATCTAATTGATGATTAATTGAAAATAGTCTGAAAAATCAGGATTTTTTTTTTTTAACCAAATGGCAGATAATCTCATTAATCATTTCCYGTCTGTTCTCTGCAAAAATTCTGATGAGAACAGAATACCTGCCAGGCACTATACCCACAAAGTAAGTAAATACAACAAGCCAGTCTGAGAGGCAGGTTTAAAGCTGGAGTGCCAGTGGGTATTACCTGCGGTTTCCTCTCTCCCCAGTCTTTCCTGCAAGGAGTTCATGCATCACCTTCAGCTGTGTCTCCTCAAGGAGGTTTGCTGGTTTAATCCTGGGAGATACAGTTAAATCTACAGCACTTCCTCATCCTGGATAGACTCACCTGCTGGGACTGCTGGATAAAAGAAGGGGTGTTTGTTTGTTTGTTTTCTTAATGGAACCCCTGAATCTATGCTACTTTGAACTAGCAATAATTTATGTCTAATTCAGCTGGGAAACGGTGATACCTACTTTTAATCTCTGGAGGTTCACTGTTCAAGCTTTCTAGATGCTGTCTGAACTTGTTACATGTAAATGATTTGAGTTAGGACCTTTGTTTTATATCCTATGCTTACTTAGATATACAACTTATATCCTAACTCAGCAGGAAATGTCACCTCACTGTGTGGGGGTGAGGGTGGATTTGCTCTTTTCTTTAGGCAGGCATCACCAAAGCCTTCTGAGCTCAAGAATATGTTTTATTAGAACAGAAAACAACAATCTGCCTTAAAGGTAAGGAATACTCACTTTACTTGGATGGGCCAGATTAAATAAAAGAGAAAAGGCAGGAAGGGGACAAAACCACTTTCTTCCCCTACTGCACAGTTAGAACGTGAGTCTTTCTCCAGTATTATCCAGGATACTCAGAAAACAGAACACAAGACCTTGTAATGCTCATTTCTTCACTTAAAAGCTATTTTCAGATGTGTTTTTTAAAGACCATTCTTCACAASGCAGTCGTTGCTGTAAGCATGACCAATTGCACTCTATGATTTGTTTTATAAAGCACAAAAAAGTTAGAGATCTTCTAGCCAAGTGAGGAAAAGAAGGAATTTTCTGATAAACTAGTAACTTGGAAGTTGCTATGAAAAATTAGTTCATGAAAGCAGAAAAAGGTAAGACAAAATGTTAGGATACAGTGTAGATGCAGGGCAAGCCCTTCAGGACTGAGACTTGGCTAATTTCCAGCAGATCACAATTGATAGCAAAATAATGCAGACTTTTTAATAAGCACAATAACGATAACCTGATAGAATGAGRCAGAAGCATAACATTCCCCAAACCACAAAATTTCTGAACAAGATTACAGTGCAATCTATATAAAGTAAGATTGGAACTAGTCAAAGCATCCTGACAGAGGCACAGTCAGCAATTCATGAAACACAAGCATAGCACATTTAAATCCTTTTTCCTTCTTGCTTTCCTTTTTTTGACAAAAGAAATAACTGGAAGAGAGGAGCTTGAACCTGAAACAAATCTTCTCCCAAAATATTTTTCTAAAGTTTTATAAAAGACAAAAACTCGTCTTTTGTCTTTTCCTCTGTTTCCTGTTTTGGACTTGACTGTATGTGTTATAAACGCTTTGAAGCCTGAGCTCCTTTCTATGCCTCTTGTCAAAGTAGGCTAAGGACTTGGTAAGAATTACTGTAAAAAATCATAAATAGTTTTGGTGAAGACATTTTGAGAGAGGGAGTCTTCATCTTAAGTGTCAAAAGAAAATTGGTAGGTGTCAAGGCACAGTAAATTGCTTTCAGAATAGTTAGTTGGGCCACAGTGATTTTTGAAGATCTCAAAAACAGAGAGAAGCAGAAGAAAAAAAAAAACATTCTAATGCATCTATTTCACAGGATTTCTGCAGTCTTACTTCAAAATGCACTTTGTACATTTTGATGGAATGCATTAAAGTGTCTAAACATTGAGCCTAAATGGTTACGGTTCTGCAAGCATTTCAATTCACATTCAACCGGAATACTCTGTTTTAACTCAACTTTCACTTTCCAACGCTTCAATTTCTTCAAAGTTTATTTCCTGGAGATACGTAGAATCATTCTATTATCACTAAACAGAAAATGATCAAAATCCTACACTTATATAGCATGCATTTATGAAACAAAATAAATGCTTCAAGATGCAGGCATTTGTGTAATATGAAAACTGAACTTCAGTTTGATGGAAAATATGGCACCTCAAATTCAGCATCCCTTTTCATCTTAAACACAATATGAATATTTTATTCAGTAATATTAGAAGTTTATGTAACGGACAACACTTTTTCACCACTTGGCCACCTAAAATGTCTTTAAAAGGTGTTTCTCCTTCATAATATGTGTTCTGTAACTTCTCAAATGTTTTGAAGAGGAAGAAATGGTTGATTTTAGTTTGATTTTGCTCACTATCTACGGGTTATACATATTGTCACCAAAACAATGTTAACTCCTATGCTACTCTGAATTTCCACTTTTTGCAGAGGTTTAATAAAAATACAGCTAATATTGCAAGTATCAAAATTCTATTTGTTCTACAGTATAAGGGAATATTATTTGACACCTAAACGTTCCTCACGGCAACTGTTCAAATCACTTTTTCTTCTAAAGTAAGCAGACTGAATTGAAGTGATATGCCAAACTTAAAGTACAAATAGCACAAATTTTAAAGTTATTGATTCCTGACAGTGCTTACAGGCATTAAGCAATACTTTTCCGTCATCTGTAATAGCTTACTTCAGTGCAGAGACACTATATTAAAAGAAAGCTGAAAATGTGTCAGCTGCCCAGTCAATATTAATTTAAAACTAGGGTTTGGAACTTAAAAAATAAAATAAATTTAACTTTTAACTTTTTTTTTTTTTCTTTTTTTAGCCCATGGCACAAAACAGTAATACTTAATCCCTGCATTAAGAGAAAAAAATGTCACAGTGCTTTTTCAGAGGACTAACCACAAGTGTTTTGGATAGGAGCTTTGTACTTTCTGCGCAGTTTCCACTTCACGTGGAAAGGCACAGCTGAGGAATATTCACTAACAAAGCTTAAAACAAACGTCAAGCACCCAGAAGTTTCCATAAGTCTGTTTTACTTCTCTGAACTGCATCTTGATATGATACTTTTAACTGACAGTGAAACACAACAGCTGATGGGATTGGAAAAAAAGACTTAGCCTTATTCCTAATCACGGGTTGGAATCCAGCTGAGATGTGAAGATCCACGGTCTTGGGACTTATTTGAAAAATGTTGATGATGTCAGTGCATGGCTGAAAGGCTACAAAAGTCTCACTCATGAGGCAGGAAGATGCTTATCAACACCCAAATTCATGGCAGGGAGGCTCACATATATCGRGCTGTCTTTTATGTGGCCAAGTGACAAGGACTGATCAGACGGAGAGGGCAATTTGATTCAGGCTCCCTGGCTGCATTCCTGAGCACAATGTGCAAAGCTGGCCCAGATCTGGCCTGTAAGTCTGGCATATATCCAACCAGAAGAAGTGGTTGGAGGGCTAACAAGGTCCTAATTTGAGCTTTATCACAAAGGATTTACACCGGATTGCTCACAGTTTGAATGATTAGTAACCAACTGTCCCAAGCTACCTAACACTTTATTTAATCTTATTACATACTCTGATCATGAATCAGAAGGAAAGTGGATGGCTTATCTTAGATACACTTTTTATTAGGAAAGCAAATCCAGAGCCCAGTGAATAAGGACCAAGAGTTTCCCAACAGTGGTGACAGGAAACAGCTTATCTGGAAGCTGAAGTGGGAACTGTGAGTGGTGAAAATAACTGCTGTGTGAGGTAGGAAAATTAGACAAAGAAATTGGAGAACATTACTGGAAAAAAGAAATAAGACTCATGTCAATCGTGTACTTTACTGTTCCTGATTGACCAGTACTGCAATCCTATTCCAGTGCTTCCTTGTTAAGGTTCATAATCTTAATGGTTTTAGAAAGCACTTGAAGACCCTCCCTTTTATCATCTTTCCCAACGCTAGCCAAGAGAGTTCTCCATGGACACCAGGCATCAGTGACTCAGAAGCATCAGAGGAGCAGCTTATTGCAGTTTCTCCTTCAATTCTGTAATATCTTTAATGTACTGTCACAAATGAAAAGTCTGGTCTATAATAAACTAAGAATATACTGCTCAGATATAAAAGTGGAAGCAAGCATTCCAAAGCCTGTGTAAGCATTCTGCACAGTTACCAGATAAAACTAATCCCGGGAGCAGACTGTTATAATCATTAATACAAACTGCACAGCACTTTGCTTGTTCTTCTTTCTGTACTGTTTGCTTTTTAGTGTCCCAGACTCAAAGAGGTGCCTGGTACTAGGCTAAGAAATTAAAAGTTTTAATTCCCTGGTGCTGGGGGAAGAATGGGATCAAGTTTTCCCTTTCCTGGGCAGATGCACTAGCCACTAAAATACCTCTGCCAAATGTTCTAATTGCTCCTGACTGCATTTCAAGATCTCTATAGAATGGTTTTGCAGATAAATACAATACATGGTTAACTAATATTTTGGCAATTAAAATCCACACGGAAATATTGTTCAACCTTCTCTCCAGTCAAACTTAGTGGAGTAGTGGAGTTGACTTTCTGTTTTGCAGATGTCAAATGGAACTGTAAGCTCAGCCCTGTCTTGCTTCCCAATCAGGACCTCAAAAGGAGATGGCTTTTTAATTACAGAATCACAGAATCACAGAATCACAGAATCACAGAATATTTAAGGTTGGAAGGGACCTCTAGAGATCATCTAGTCCAACCTTCCTGCTCAAGCAGGCACACCTACAGCATGTGGCACAGGGTGGCATCCAGGCGGGTTTTGAAGACCTC
>NW_020455976.1:7367609-7486529 GCF_003342845.1 Nothoprocta perdicaria
CAGTCCTCGGGCACCTCCCCTGCTCTCCAGGACCTCTCAAGGATGATGGAGAGAGGCTGAGCAATAACCTCGGCCAATTCCCTCAGCACTCTTGGGTGCATCCCATCTGGGCCCATAGATTTTTGAGTGGCCAGTTTGCCTAAGTGATCCCTAACCCAATCCTTCTCAACCCGCGGAAGGTCTTCTTCTAGCTCATTTATATCCCTTCCATTTGTGCCCTGCAGTTCATGGGGGGTCGTCTTAGCAGTAAAGACAGAGGCAAAGAAGGCATTTAGTAACTCTGCCTTCTCAGCATCCTCCGTCACCAAGGCCCCTTCCCCATTCAGCAGTGCACTAACATTTTCCCTCGTCTTCCTCTTGCTATTGACATACTTATAGAAACTGAGGCAGTCTGAGAGAAACATACAGCATGTAATTAAAAGGACAAGAAGGTAACTAACAGACTGGTTGCTATTGAACACGTGGGTTGTTTGTTTGTTTTTCTTGTTTGGGGTTTTTTTTTTTTTTGTTCATTTGTTTATTTGTTTTTGTATTTGGCACCTAAAAGGTGCCCAATGTTGCTTTAGGTAGCAGAATTTTCTTGTGGCACAAAAGTAGAACAAATGCCAAATAACAATAATTTAGATAGCAGCAATTAGGGGGTAAAAAAAAAAAAACTATTATAGCTGTCTAAAATGAAAAAAAATTTGTCAGGATCATTTTAAAAAAATCTATTGTTCAAAACAAAATTTCAAAATAAACTTAAAATGATTCAGCAGACACTTTTCAGCTTAAGTGTAGTTAGGGTTAACTATTAAAAAAATTAAACAATTTAAAAAAATACCCTTCAGATGAATTTATAGATCTAAGATACTGGAGGAAAAAAAAAAAAACCAACAACAACTTTATTTTATTGCTGTTTCAGATGGCAGCCAAGAGGGACTGAGAAGCATGCGAGTAATCTTTCTCCATCTTTGGAATGCAAAGTTTGGATTTATAAGGTTACATATGTCATATAACTGCCAACTATTTTTTAAAAGTTTCCATGATTTTGAACACTGTGCTCCACAGGACAGTGCTATGAAGAATGGAGAAAGTCTAATTCAGTGTTTTTGCTGTGAGCATCACAAGCTACAGTCAGTTCAATGCAAACACAACCTGAGGATTTGTGGAGGACTGGCAGATTTAGAGACACTCATTTTCTATGAGTCAGGCCATCTCTTCCCTGAAAGATAATTTATCTGAGTGTATCAAGGTGGGACTCAAGAAAACATATAGAGTAGATTTGACCTGACTTACGAATCTGTTGTTTTATTTCTCTGACAAGAAATGTTAGGCGAGGGACAGGCTGAGGAATAGTAGATTATATTGCCATTTTTGTGATCCATGCATTAAGGAAGACCTTCAAACTCCAGCTGCTCGGATTGCAATAGATAAGACCCATCACAGAACTGATACATTGATGCCATTGGGCAGGCTATGAGAAATAAGCAGCCCTATTTCACAACTCGCTCAGAATTCAAGAAACAATAGAGATAAGTGGAGTATCTTGCTTAAATTAACGGCAAGAAAAATGTCAGCATGGACACTACACACACGGATATCAATAATTTAGATTGCATTACCTAGTGAATTTTTAGCAACAYGCTATTTGTGGTCTAAGGATCAGTGTCTGTGTAGAATGTGATGTGTAGAACGAGCTTTATAAGCACAGTGCATTTACATCCCATCTAATTTTATCCACTTAATTATAACAAATGAGTTACAATCCTAGCTGTCATAGATGCATCTATGCATAGATACATTTAATAAGAGAAACCTTACTAAAGGAAAAATTATCTTCCCTATATTCCATATATGTTAATCTGACACCTCCAGTGTTGCCTTTAACTGTATATGTTTAGGCAGAGCAAAACTCATTTTGTGCCATCTCCTCTGTTTTTGCAGTCTGCATGACCTACTTGGAAAAAGTCTGCTTCAATGTCCATGCACAAAATTTATKATTTTTGTGATTCTGCCACCTGCTCTGTTCTGCTGGCTTGTCTAATATTCTACATATCACTCTTTGTGTTCTGATGATATGGCTACATACTGGATAAGTGCAGTTTCTTCTGGTATAGGGAGATGTTTAACAGATGATTGTTACCTATGAAGGAAGATAAAATCTCAACCTGTATATGGCAAAGTAGCATTACTTGCACTTTTCAAATATTTCTTTTTAAATGGGAAGCAAGAAACCAAATCAGGAAGAAAAAACGCCTGTCTGTGAATACCATAAAATTGATTTTAAAAAGGTTTAAGAMCAAAATAATAATAAAATGAGGCATCCATAAGCATGTTGGTGGAATACCCAAAGTATTGCAATTATGCTGAAAAATCCCTTTGTGATGCTTCTGTTCTGTTGGAACTAGTTGTCTTTTTTTAATCAAATGAAARAGTAACTTAATCCAGGTTAAGATTTAGTTTTTTACCTTGTTTTATCACCTCCGCTCTGAAGACTGACTAGTTTATAAACATTGATATCAGATAGTAATTATTCACATATTCCTCCAGAAAAAAAAAATATTACAAGTTTTGACATACTGATTGCTTATTCTTCTATTTCTGAAAATTTCCACAATATTTTCAAAAATTGCATGTTCACACTCAAAAGTAGCATCATTTAATAGAATAGATACAGGCAGGCTTTGAGCAAGGAATCTTCATTCCTCCATAGCATAAATAAGGCACCATACTAAAAGAAATTATGCATGTTGAAAATCTGAATTTATGCATGCTGAATTATCATGCTGAAATTATGCATGCTGAATTATCAAAATATAACATGCCCCCAATCTGTTCTGGAAAGCTCTGTGAATCCTAGCTAATAAAACATGATTATATCTTCTGAAAAAAAATATGTTTTTATTCTTTAAGCTAGGGCCATCAATTAAAAGACTTTTGCAGCTGTAATGTCTTAGGAAAATCTGAACCACAAAAATGATTTTTTTTTTTTCCCAAAAACTTACCGATACATATGAAGAAATCTTGACTGCCTCTCATTCAGCTCCATGCATCCTCCAAAAAATAAGATGTTCAGACAAAGCTGAAAGATCTGGAAAGAAAAAGAAGAAAATAGCCTCAACAATCCCAGCCAATATGACATGGAGAAAAATTCCTTCTTAGTCCCCATCAGATGATCAGTTTAACCCTAGGCATGTGATCAAGACAGGTCTAGTTAACAACTAACAGGTTCATGAGTGTTTCTAGGAGCACAAACACATTCTAACCAGTAGCCCAACTTTTATCTTCTGACATCTCTTATTATTTGAAAAATGGCAGTTTCCTTCTATGTGCTGCACCAAGAAAGGATGCGAAAGTCCTGATCTTCACAGAATAGTGCACGGTCCATTTAAAGATATTCTTGTGTATGCAGTGGTTAAGAAAAGTTAGAAGTTTCCTGTTAAACTTCTCTGGCAATGTCAGTGAGTTAAGTATCCAAAGCTCTATATCATAAACTTTAAATTCTGACTCATAATCATCCTCACTGTGTTACACAAATCCTTTCATTATTTATAAAGCTGTATCTTGAAGTAGTTCAGCTGCTTGCTACCACGACCCTCTCTGGAAAGCAATTCCAGAGCATTATAAAGATTGTCAAGAACCTTCTTCTAATTTCCCATTTATTTGTAACTGCTTGTATGTATCAAATCTTGAAATAGTGTTATCCTTTAACATGAAAGTCATYCTCCRTCATGTCTACCCACAGGTACTCACAGAGRTATGACCATATACCTTTTCAAGCTTAATTTTGTCAGATAGTTATATTCATCTCAGCTGGGAAAACAGGTTCTCATTTCCCCTCATCATCCCACTCTACACCTGCTGTGGATCAATGTGGGYCACCAGAACTGTAAAGAGTATTTTGACAGTTGTCTTACCAATGCAACATTAACACTTTATTATCTTTACTGACAATACCATAACTGTACCATACTAACCTGTACCATAAACCTGCTTCATGACTGTGATATATTGATGACCTACAGCTAGTATTCAACTAATGCATTAAACCTTTTCTCTTTATTAAGACCAGCAGTTATCAAGTCACCAGATTATACTAAAATAACATGATATTAATGCCTAAGCATCCAGCTCTATTTTCTGTAATATTAGGTTACCATTATGTCAGTCCATTTTTTTTTTTCTGACCTTATAGTTACATTCCAATTTTGTACCATCTCTTAATGTTATATCCATTCCCCTATTTCTTTTACCAAGCTTAAAAATTTCAATCAGTTCCAAGACCTGTCCTAGAAGGAYTATACAAGCAACCTCTTTTCATCTAGATATTTCAGTTTCTAAGATAACCCTGTTTGGTCTTCCCTTTATTCATTTTCCTCATCCACCTTACAATTCTTGCATTAAAACTCATCTTCTCCACCTTAAATAATTCCCCACAAGGAACAACATAATGCCTTTCCTTGATCAAGGTAGATTAGGTTCGCTGCATTACTCTTCTCTGGGACAGTTATCTTATCAAAGAAAGATATTAAGTTAGTCTGACATGATCTACCGTTGATAAAAGCATGTTGTAGTTTATCCCACTCTCCATTTATGTCCTTGGCTATTATTTCCTTCAAAATCCACTCTAAGACCTTCCTTTTTTTGCTGAGGTCAAACTACCTGGCCTATATTTCATTTGACCACCTCTTTTTCTGAATCTGGGGATTATGCTTATTATGCTTCTGTTGTACAGTACAAGTACTGGACTGAAAGATACAGTAAAATCCCTGCTAATCTATTAGCATTTGTTCRTTCTTTTAGTGCTCTGAAATGGGTACTTTGAAACCCTTCCAATCTCATCATAGTAATCAAGTTATGTTTAGTTGCTGTCTCATACAGAAATCTTCATTAGTCATCTTCCTTATAAGCAAACTTAGGTTTTAACACCACTGAAAACAGAGGCAAAGTACTCATTAGCTATTTTGATCATCCCTAGCTAATCCTCATTTCATTCCCAGTATCCTGTGTTACCTTTTCATTAATGTGCTTGGAGATCCTTCTCATGTTTGGTTTGACTGTGCAARCAAACTCTGCAGTAAAGTTCTTGGTCATGGTCATGTTTCTGCATTGCATTAGAGAATATCCATTACAAAAGAAGAAAGGGTGGGGGGTGTGATATTGAAAATATTGATACATCTTTTCACCTCAGTGTACCCCAGAAAAGTGATTTGTGCCTTGATGCACAATTATACTACCTTTGACAAGGACTCTACAGTATTGGCCACAACACAGAAAGAACAGGCAAAATATTTAAGATTTTTTTTTCATGACAATAGGGTCTTATGTATTTCAGCTTGAAGTCTTGCAGAAACTAGTCAGAAATATTTCTGAATTGCTCATGCCTATGTTCAAGAGTTTATGGAGCAGAATTTTASACAAGTCAAGTTAAGTTCTGAAAAGGTTTTATAACAGACTTTTAAACAATTAAGTTGTAGATACTTGCAAGACAATCAAACAAATATAAAACACCAGTCAGCCTTGGTTTGACATAAACATATTGTGCCACAGTGTTCTAATTTCCTTCGTAATGTGGCAGCTGTCCAGATGGATGAAAGTGAAGCAGTAGAAATGTTATACTTGGACTTTTACAAGAGTTTTTGACACTGACTTTCCATTTTCACACTGTATTATATCATAGTCTCTCATAAGTAAACCATTTCCTAAACCCAAACTGTTGGAAGATGAAGAGTCATACGAAGGAAATATCATTWAATACTTTGTTTCTTCTTATATTATTCCCTAGGCCTTCAGCATTGGCCACTGTCACAGAGAGGACAGCAGCCCTTTCAYGTGAGCCAACATAACCATCCACATGAGCTCACATATGTTCTTCACTTATCTACTGTTACCTGAGCACATAACAAGTTGAAAAACTGTGTGAAAACTTTGATCCATCAAAACGCACAACTAAACTATCTTTAAGACTCCAAAACACTGTTGATGAGCAATGTGAATGCCTGTGTAACAGCAGATTTTTACCAGCCAGCAAATAAAGCAGGTGCTGTGTGATTATAAGGCAGGATAACAGAAAGGTTAGATTTAGAAACATGAAAGACTAATCTTTACTTCTGTAACCCAAAGGGTTACAGAATCCARTGCAGCCTTTCCAGATGGAATTACACAAAATCTTGGATATAAGACTCAAACAGAGATATCACAATGCAAATAGCAGGCTCTCCTTATAAAGAACATCTGTTGTGAAGTTGTTTACATTCCTACCAAAACGGAAAAGATACAACATTCTCCAGAGTAACCAGACATGCCATTTTTCATATTGTAAATATTTATTTACATATACTTTATATATATATTTATATAGACACTGTTTTTTTACTTAGTCATGATTTTTTAACAAAATTATGTCACTTGAAAGAACAGAAAACGGGCTTGGGGCACAAAGAAACATGCTATATTCATTCCCACATAAATTGTAGAAGCTGATTTCTACATTTTTCTATACTTGAAATTTTATTATATGGATTTATGTAATTTATTTCCTGTTTATTACAGGGAAGAAACACAGCGTGTCCCTTTCTGAGTCCCTTGCTGAGAATTTTACCAGAAAWGGAGATCTTTCAATGAAAGGTTTTCACTTTTAAAGAAGTCATCCTCAAGACTGATCAAGCTTCAAGACCGATCAGCTTCAAGCTGACCAAAGTGAGCCAGCTCTCATGYTTAGAGAGAGAACTAGACAGTACTCAATCCCAGTTCACCAGAAAAATAGAGCTAGGTCATCAATTATATATTACTGAATGTTCCTCCTATCTGTCATCCTGTTCTGAGTTTTCAGAAGTATTTTTTTCTGTTCTTTTTCCTTAGGAACTCAAACGTATTCAAGGAGAGCTCATCAAACAGTTGTTGTTCTTTTCCTGGGCCCCTACTACCTGAGAAGGAAGGTGGCAATGGAAGAGGAGATAGAGGACTCTGCCCTCCCCGGTAATGCATGGGGGACCAGCACGAGGGGGAACACAACCACGCCAAATATTCATAACTTGTATTAAAGGTGGTTTCTTACAATTCATCACTGAAAAAGAGATTTTTGCTTGCTTGTCCTATCAATGAAGCTTTAAATAGCAGAGCTAAAGCTTTGGTTTTAAAAGGCATGTTATAAAATTAATTTTGAATCAGTCTGATATTTTGTATTTTAAATTATGACAAATTAGTAATTCATCACTATTGGTGGCCTCTCCCCATCAGCACTGTTACTCAACACCACACTCCAAGTGGCTAGAGCTCTTGCTTTGTCCTATATATATGCTATTTCCCATTAAAGAACATCTCAATCTTCTGCTCTGAACACCAAATATTTCTGTAGATCTTTTTGYAAGTAAGTAATTTGGCTTTATTGCTCAATGCAGGGAGGAAAAAATTAATGTAGAAATAAATGGAATGTACCAAGATAAATCAAAGAGATATAGTTTGAGGAGTTGCTTGAAATGTAACAGTTCAAAAGTAAACAATATCATCTGCAAAGGTAAAAAAAATAATATTAACAGTATTTAATATCAAAAAAATGAAAATTGTTTAGAAATATAATTCTGTAATTTCTAGTTTCTACTCATACTTTTACAGTGAACACCATACTGCATAGTCTAATACTAGCCCTGCCTCTTCTTTATCTTTGCCTCTATTGTTTTTGGCTTTCAGAAAAACTGTTTTTGAAATAACCTGAGAGTAGACTCTTTAGAAATATTTTTATATTGACTTGAAATTAGAAACAAAATCTTTCTTTTCTCCTTCCTACACAAAACAGAGAAGAAACTTGTAGGAGAAACTTTACTATTAGCACAGTAGCCTGATTACAAAGGGCAATTACTAATTTTGAAGTACACTAGAAAGATATGACCTGATTACAGCACAGTGATTAAGATACAGATATAGATTAAGATTAGGATGTACTGATATGACCAACAAAATAAAATTAAAGTCACCTTTCTAGCAGTCAGTGATTTACTAAGGATGTTATTCTTTGTAGAAGTTGAAGTTGAGCAGAGTTAAATCTCATTTTACTTTTATTCTGGAACATTTAGCTTCATGCCATCTCATCGATTTCCATGGGAGCTGGGTTGTCCACCTTTCAAGAAATGGCCCTAATCCTGATTCTGAAAGCACTTTTCTATGTGTCACACATGCACCATTCACTTTATAGAATCCTCAACTTATTATAACTTGAGTTATTTGACATGTAAATTGAAGCACATGGCAAATATCTGCGGGAGTCAAAAGCTATCGAGCTGAATTTCAAAGGCTTGTTCCACTTTGAATTTCTCAGTCTCTCAAGGAATCTTTTACACTGTTAATAGTACTCAATGGTCATTCTCAGACAGTGAGAAGTATAGCTGGAGCCAGTCTTTTATTTCTAGGGAGAGCAGTTCCTGTACCACAATTAAAGGCACTGAAGAACCCTTCACGGAAAACAGTTCTTTCTTTGGTAAGTGACACTGAACACTATCCCAGCCTAGAGCAGCTTTCTCCGAAACACAAAAGCATTCAAGTCTTGAGAACATCAAAGAAGGCTTTTCATTTTATTTTCTCCTTGATCCACTGATAGTGCAGTTCATTTACTCCAAGTCAGTAAAACGACTTTTTCACTCAACAGACCTGTGTAACAAATCACTGTCTSAATTGCCAAATGTTACCATTTGACTCATCCGCTCCTCCTTTGGCCTTTGGGAAGGAAGCTTCACTTCTGAAACATTTTCTAAATTCACTTTTGTGAACTCTTCTCACTCGGTTTCGCTTTGCTCCACTTTAAAAAATTACATTTTCTGCAACATAATGTACTAGTTTCAGGTTTAAAATATCATCAGAACCCACATTTTCTAAGATGGAACATTGACTTTTCTTTAAAAATTACCATTTTACAGTAGCTACCACACAGTATTTTTTAAGGAACGCCATGTTATAACATTTTCCAGGATTCTCTGTATCATTCTAGGAACTGAGAACAGCTTTTTCACCACTAAGTTCTTTTTACTCTCCTTTCATGTATATTGCCTTATATTTTTGTAATCAAGGGTTTTCTCCTTCTAATTTCTAAAGATCCTTCCTGCATTCTAATCCCAGGCAGTACCTCTGAGGAAAACTCAAGACAGATCTGTCAATACTCCTAATCCTTTTCAGTTTTTAAGAGGCTGGAAAGATATAAAGTTATATTCCTCCAGGCTTTTCCCTTCTCAAAGCAAATAGGTCAACTTCACACAGGTAAGGCTTGCAGGGGATGGAGTTAGACCTTTCCAAGATGCAGAAACAAGTCTTGCAGTATGAATTTATTTCAGATTAGTTATATACATTCCCATCTACTTCAGGCAATAATGCATGAACTAAAAAGTTGCAGGAGCTCTTGCAGAGTTAAACTATATGCCAGCATATTTCTGACCATTTCAGGATGGTCAAGGTTTTGGTCTTTTTTCTTTTTTTGCAGAGCCCATCAGTGCTAGAAAGGTTGTCATTTCCCAGAACCATGATGCCACTGCGTTGAGTTTGATCACTGTTACTTGTTTTTTAGGCAGTCAGCTTTATCAGCCACTTAGGGATTGCATGAAAATAGAGGATTTTAACCATAACTGCCAYGGTTATGTATCAGCCTTCAAAAGAGATATAAATCAACTGGGCAGATATATTAAACTTACTAAAAACATATGGGGGATGTTGTAGAAGGAAGAGCCCAGGGGAGGCCAGGGCAGAGCAGAGGCCTGGATGAGGGCAGCGCCCTGAGGGAAGGCGCCCGGCGTGGGCCTCCCTCCCCCGGAGCACCCCTGTCTTTGGCCAACCATCCCTCCAAGAAGGCCGCAAGCACCGGGCTCCCACACGCCCCTGGAGCTGCTCCTGAGGCGGCAGCCATGAACCTAGACACCCTCTTCCAGCAGATCCAGCGCACGGAGAAGCAGGCCGAGGAGAAGAGGCGCCTCATGCACCAAGGTGAGCACCCGGCCGCCATCTCGTGCTCCTACCCTGGCCTCTCCCTTCTCCACATGGCCGTGCTCCTCCCTGGGGACATGCCCTGTAGGGAACACAGGGCTGCCTCCCGCCTTCTCTGGGGTGCCTTTCTCTACAAACCCAGCTTTTACAAACCTACAAACCCAGCTTTTACAAACCGACCACACATGCTGACAGGTTCACGTTGTGTTGCAGTTAAACTGGACATCAACAGAAGTTATGAAAGAATTGGCCAAATAAAAGAAGAGCTGAGCAATGCAAAAATCACATTAGAAACTAAGGTAAGCGGGCAAAATTTATAGTACCTGTAATAATGACAAGTTGATGATCTATATTTTTTTACGCATGATTTCATAAGCACTTTCAAGAAGTTTTTCTCTACCGAGTAGCTCAGCATTTAACAATTTTACAACACACATTTCTGTAGTGCTCGATACCAGCACATCCACGTGCTTCACCTGAACCAAATGCTGCCAGTGACAGTTCTCCAAAATGGATATTGCTCCTCAGGCTGAGCCCAGGGCACATGTAAAGACTTGTTTCCCTCAGGGGCAGCAACATTTCCACATTCTTTCATTGCCCACTCCATTTCATCAAAAGCTTTAATTTTTTTCATAGACTTCACTGGATCTTGAGGCATATACTAAAACCTGCTTGTAAGTCTATGTTCATAGTTATGCCAGATTTAATAGTTTGGCTACTGATGTTAAAGACAGAGGCATATTTTTAAGATTTTACTATGCTTTTCCTTTATCTAAACTGCAATTCTCTTTTTAGATTAAGCTTCCAATTTTGCAAACTTTTTCAGCATTTATACCTGTCACTACAAATGATTTTAAAAATCCATTTGCTTGTGCCTGCAAATGAAGTMATCCCTTAGGCTTCTAAGTATCTGCTCTAGCAAAATGCATATGCACAAGGGGAAAGCATATGGAGTTTCCTCTGAAAGTGTGACTGTTTTGTCCTGCTTAAACATTACTTAAACATCTACAAGAATACTTGGCGAATTACCTCAGTTAATTATGAAAATAAATGTTTTGGGGAGTGAATATCTTTTGTTAAAAAAACATGTGTATAATACACACCATTATCACTGTGAAGGGGTCAGAAAACTGATARAAGCCATTTACAGCATTTTTCAATTGCAAATTCATTCTGTGATCTTGCAAGCACTTATTCACATGCTTATATTTATTCATCCACAACCACAGGGACCAGAAGAGTTTTAGAATGGCAACTGATATTTAGCCAACATTAAACTGTATTTAGATGGTATTTATTAGGTAAAATAACTTATGTACAGCACAATTTTATTTATATTCTGTTAATTTGATATTGATTCACTGTGATTTATAATCAAGATTTGTGTGGTAGGTATAGATGGTCCCAAGAGTAGAGACATTCTTATAAATGACTAACGTGAAGAACTGAAGAAACATTCGTAACTAAGTTGTTTGTGCCATTCCCACTACAATTAATAATAATCTTACTGGTGTCCACAGAAATATATTTTATTTGCCTGTTAATCTGACATTGATTGACGTATAAAAAGAAAATGATACCAAAAATGCATTTCAGTCAGACTGTCTTTTGGATTARGGCTCCAATATAGTTACTGAATTTAAATTATTTAAAGTAATTTATTTTTCACTGCTGGAATTAACTTTACTATTTACACTTTAAGCACATGTACAGTAGTTAATAAAGTTCAATTCATACTAAATAAGGCTGCTCAATTAGATTCCTGCACCAGATAACTGCACATCTTCCCTCTAAGCATACATACCCAAGCACATGCATGTGGAGGGCCTTGTTCCTGAGCAAGCAGGTGAGTCTAGGTTCAAAAGTGTTTTGACATCTATTTCACAGAGACTGCCCGTGGTCAATCACAGGTTCCCAGGAAATGCTGTTTTCTTCTTGTGTTCTGCAAAATCAAGTAGCATGTAATTAGAATCTGAATTATAGCATTTTTCCTTCCATGGCTCAATAATTTCGTCAAGAAAATCTGTTGCAAATGCATGGATTATATATGCACTGTACAGATGAAGAAATTATACTGTTGCTAGTTATATTCAGTAATATAAATAGAGTAGAATAAGACCATCTCTTTGAATTAGTATGTAAAAYAGATATTTTTGAGGCAACCAACTCCTTGGCACTCTGCATGGCAGTCACGTCAGGGACAAAGAAAAATCTGGTCCCTTCCTTTMCAACACCTATTCTGATTTCATCACRTTTCTTCTGTCCTCATTCTTTCTGAGCAGATGTACTTCATGTGCACTCTCTCCAAAGCCATCTATATTACTGGCAGAGCTGTTGTGCTTTTTGCCTCTGTACAATTATTACTAATTGGTCTTTTCTCCTTCTGCTAACATGAACAGTCATGTATCACTCTGACTCTTTATGGTCTCTGGGCAGTTCTGCTGCTAACTTTGGTTTTCCTACTCGCTGATGCAATTCTTACAAGTTGAGTTATTCTCTTGACCTCATCTTCTCTGTTACATCACATGAATGCTTCTCATCATTTAAGACCATTCAATATTTAGCTGTTTCCCATTTACCTGCTGTTATGATTTATCACACCATATATCTTAACTTAGGTTAAATAATAGATGATGGAAAACTCAGAGGTATTTTTCAGAAAATTTTGAAAATGCTTTGGTTGAACAGCATAAACTACTCTCTAAAATAATCAAAATTAAAAACAAATAAAAAAAGCTATTTGCAAAATAGCAGCCTCAGCCTATGAGCAATYTTTCCACATTTCTTTCACTGACAGTTCCAGAAATTGGGCTCAGAATAATATGAACATCCCTGTCCTCTTTCAGCTACAAAACACCAGCATTGTGGTGTTGGTGGAAGGAACAGCCACTCAGACAATCTCAGTCACCACAGYGATCTTGGACCTCTGCACCTCTAATGTTAATGTCTAGTTTGCTATGTGATGGGTAGGACCATGGGATGGAGGACACTATTGTGTTGGGATTCAATGTGACCACTTTTTTCCCTCCCCTATTTTTAGCTTGAAAATATTTCTTATAAACTGGATAAAGTTTAGAATGCCCTTTCAGAGAGAGTCACCAGCACTACATCTGGCCTCTAAAGAGAGGATACGTCTCCAAATTTTTATGGAAGATTGGAAGCTAATGAGGGAAAAAAAGAGCTATTATGTTTTTGCTAGCCCAGCAGCTATGCTGGCTGTGTTCTAACTGGACAAAGATGCTGTTGTTCCATATCAAAATATATGAACCAATAAAACAATATCTTCATTTTATAACTTTTTTTTTTCCCTTGAAAGGTTCAGCATCTTTCTGAAAAACTCTTCTACTTAGAACTTCTGAAGAAGCGAGAAGACAGCTTGGAAAAACAGAAAGTCGAACTTAATAATCAAAAGAGCACTCTTCTTAAAACCTTTGTATGTTTCCAGCTACAGTATTCAGATAGTTCATCTCTACCAAACTGCATGAACATAGTCAGCTGTAAAATTTGAAAGTTAATTTGAAAAATTGAAGAATTAAAGAGTTAATGTTATAAATATAAACAATAACAGTATTTTTTAGCTCTAGCATATTTAAAAATATAAATGTAAATAAATGGTCACTTGTAATTTAGTATATGATTTTAGGTCATGTGTATTCCAGATTACTTACAGAACTGATCTAACATTCTTAACTTTAATTTCTAATGTCTGCTGCTAAATGTCTGAACTCCAACTCTCCTGTATTATTTCCTTGTAAAAGAAAAGTAAGAAAAGTAATCTTAATTGAGAAGGATCCAAGAGAGATTTCATGGAGGCCAGAACTATATTTCAGGGATCCTGAGATTTCACATGACCTTTTAATGTTAACCCCACCTATTCAGAATTGCTGGGCCACTCCTGAAAAGGGAGCTCTTCACAACATACACAGGTGACAGGTTGCCAGTTGACTCTCATGCTAGTCAGCACCTGAATATTGACACCTTCTTCCTTCCCTGYGGCTTTTTGGATATTTAAATGCTAAGTAAGGCCACAGATGAGCTGCCTTTGCTGTGTATGTGCTAGTACTTTAAATCAGCCGAGCTGAATTTTGCACATTCAATATGTTTTACTTGAAACTGAATTATCTCTAAGTATTTATGGAGCTATCCTTTTAATTAAATAATATTCCTTCAATACCCAAAATATTCTCTATCCATAATATACAAAGAAAGAAAAACTATTAATATCATAGTAACATTATTTAATTATAACAGCAAAATTGCTATCATCTGATGAAATGTAAATTTTCTTCTAATTTTATCCAGTGAGCTTTAACGTGTAGGTTATCATTTCCTTCTTCCTACATGTAGGGTCATTTCTTTTTATTTAATTCAACAATCAGTTATCTCTTTAGAAAGAATTTAATATTGTCCTTGTCTTTGGCATATTCATTCCCAGAAAGTAAAACAGCTTTCTTGGGAGGTATCAAGAGTGTTTTTGTGCATCTAAATTCTGCAGTGGAACAAATAACACCTCTGTTTAATTTAAAGGCATGTAAAAAAGAGTGGCCATATCAGACTACCAATTTGAAATAGAACTTTCTACTAATTTCAATAAAGACTTGAATTTAAAATCATCTGTCACTATGTCTGTAACATAATTTAGCTTGCATGTAAGGAATATTCCCTCTTACTTTGTTTGAAAAGCAAGGTTAAAACAATAGACAAAATGACAGTTGTAAACTATCTTCCTGTTCTCACATGTGAGAACTAAATATATTACTTTTAACAAGTGTAAGGGTAAACAGTGACAGTATGTTTCAACCTGCCTCTCTTTTTTTGACCAGAACATTCAGTATCTCCCTTATTTTTTTCAGACAGATACAAAGAGAAAAATGGCTGAAGAAGAAGATAACTTTACTAGGGAAGTAACAGAATTTAACAATGAATATGGACTAACAAGTAATAGAGATCTTCTCATTAAAAATAAAGTCAAGACTGAAATAAATGACTTGGAGAAGGAGGCAGCTCTTTTAAAAAGTGGTAAGTCTTACACCAAAGGATTTTATCTTAGATTACCAGAGTATAGAAATTAGTGAAATAAAAAGACAGCCACGGACAAGTTGGAGAAGAGTGAGAATGATCAGAGTTCTGGAGGATATGACATGGAAAATTGAAAGAGTCAGGACTATTCAACCTGGAGGAAAGGACTGAGTGAAGATTGATGGTCTTCAAATCTCTRAAAGGCTTCTGTAAAATGTTACATATTCTTCACACCCCTATTGAACTGAATGAAAAGTAACATGCATAAACTGCACTAAGGGAGTGTCAGCCTAGCTATTTGACAAATGTGCCTAATAGAAACATTGGAAGTGGATTGCCTTAGGAAACTGTAGGATCTTCATTACTGAGGGTCTTTAAGAACAGGTTGGACAAGCACCTGTCAGAAATGACAGAGGTGGCGCTGGACCTCCAGGAGGAGGAACACACTGGCTGACCCTCAAAGTCCTTCCCAGTGATTCGCATGATTCATCAAACCCCAGCAAAATGTATTTAGCAGTTAATTTATTTTGATATGATTACATATTCAGACAAATCCGATCAGTCAGTCTCTCCGAGGTTAGGTCAGTGAGGCACAAAAGGTGACTAACATCTTTTTTCAGATTCAGTTTTTGTCTTGATTCCATCCTTTTTAAACTGCAATCCTTTTAAGTTACAGATCATCCAGTTTTGTGTGTAAGACAGTCTTGAGTCCACTAGTAGCACTAAACAGAAAATGATTAATAACTAAAAACAATTAAAGTATTTGAGGTCAACCAGTTTTGAGGGAAACAATCASAATTAACTCCATCTGCTGTCACTATTCTGGTTCAAATGCTCATAACACTAAACAAAATATGGGTTTTTTTTTAGTCCTACTGAAAGATATTTTCATCACCTATTTAATAAGTCAACTTCCTTTATAGGTGAAGTAAAGCTAAAGCAAAACACAATTAATTTTATGTTCAGTCAACAAAACTCTGCCAAGCATCTTAATAAAATAAAATAGAATCTTTCATAGTAATGTGTATTATATGACAGATAATTTCCCATTAACTGGATTTTATAAAGTAATTTTAGTTTTATGTTTAATGTTCTTTTTGAGTAGCTAAAGGTGGCTGGTAGTTAAGAATATTTAAAAGTATTTAATGAAAACTAAAGCTGTAATGCTTTTAATTTAGACTATATGTATTTCTTTTTCTTAGAAATGGAGTCAATGGAACATAAAAATGTTCAGTTAAATGCACTCCAGTTGCAGAAGAATGAATTAAAGCAGGATTTATTTGCTCTCCAGAGCAAACTCCGAGGTATTTGTGTGCCTGATAAATCACCTGTATATCTGTTATGATAATTATGTACAATTTGACAAATGCATTTGAATTTTTTCTGACAGCTTAATTTTTGTCAGTGAGAATAAATCATAGAAGATCTCTATTTTTACATTATATAGCAGATCATTTTAAAACATGTACCAAAACCTGTAAATATGAAAAAGAAAATTCTACTCTTGCTGCTAAGATGTATATTRCAGAATTTAGTGTTTAAAAGCAAACTTAAAATGAGCATAAACATTTTTAAACCCATTAAATTATAATTAAAGAATATTACTAACAACCAAATATTTAAGTGGCAACATTATTTTGCACAGATAAACACAGATTTGGCTAAAGATCTAGACCTCTGTAAATGTGTAAATAACAAGCCATACTAAGTGTGCCAAGAGAGATGTGCATACATTCTTTTGATAAATTTATGAAGCTGTTTTTACCAATCTTTTTACCAATAGTAAAACAGTATCTCTCATTCTGATGCTTTTAACCTCCAAATAGTTTTCACAGCAAAATGTTTAAGAAGATAAATCTAGAAAATATAGGATGCTTTGGAATACATATGACTAAAGTAATTTCTAAAGTCTTTGTTATTTTATGTTTAGAACTTGAAAACATAGTCAGCGAGGCTAAAGGAATTACTAAAGATTTAGAAGCAGAAAAAGTCCAAGTCACTGAAAAACCTCAGACTGATCCTGAATGTTTAAGGTAATAGCATCATTTCAATGACTTCCTAAAAAAAGTTTTAGATCTGTAATTATAGAATGGCCCTAGTACTAATGCCTATTTTACATTTCTTGTACTATATATGGGGACCAAACGACAATGATTCATTACATGTTAGCTTACTCAAATGTATATGTACCTTTTCCCAAGCACAAAAATAGTTTTGTTTTTTTTTTAAATCACAGAAATGATACAGCTCTTTTTTTATATACACACATATATACATAGATATATACACATATATACATGTGTGTATATARTATATATACACACACACACATACATATACACACATGTATATATACACACACACTATTTTTTTTCTCCCGTTTCAGATACTGGAAAAATTAAGAGAGTTTCTTAAATCTTATTTTTACCTTGCACTTGCTTTTGATCTCTGYATACATGCAAAAGCCCAACGATTTACAGAGCTAGAGAGCTCATAGCTCGCACACAATCTAGTTTAGATACCAGGAGTAATTTAGCTGTATTATTGCACTTTCATTTTAGCACATATAGGTTCTCCTTTTTGACACTGTTTGACACATGAGCATAGGTACCACACTTCCGTTACCACCCTTATTTGCCCACCTCTGCATGTCATTGTGCTGTGTTAAATACTACCATACATCACACTCGTACACTTCCATCAATCTACATCTTTTACAAAATCCGCTCATCACTTTTTGGGCTGGACATCTGAATGTAAGAAAAATACTGACTTAAGCGAATTACACAATTTAAAGTGCTATATGGTATTAATAGCCTATTTGGGGTCTCAAGACAGTGAAAATGAAAAGTAATTAAGTAACTGCAAATGTTAGGTTATGTTATCTTGAACTCTCTGCTGACTTGGTCAACTGTAAAATAATACAAAGGGTGAAGGGAGTGAAAATTAAATCTTAACATTCCTCAGTCACTTATTATTAAACTATCTTTGATTGCTTTATTTTCTGTTCTGAAGCTGAATATTCAATGAAGGTCAAGAAGTCATATTCTTTAAGTTGATAAACTATTTTACATGAAACAGCTTTTAACATTAAATAAAGGAGATGCGACATCAGTACAGTTCATTCAGAGTTGACTCAGCAGGAAAATAAATTTGCTTACAGATTAGTCAGTGCCTTAACAAAAGCCAGATATTTCAGTTATTATCTAAATAATGAGAAAAATGTCTTAACTATTCTTCTTAAACTATTTTATTATGAAATCTCATTAATAAAGCAAAGGACAAAAACAATGCTATGTCTCAGTTTCAAGGTTTGAATAGTATGTTTYGCTTGTGGAATATTTCAGGTGTTGCCTAGAAGTAAAACCTCTGACTGCTGCCATCGTCTCTTTTGAGAATTTATCATCTTTGTTATTGTTGTCATCCAAGAAAAACAAAATACTAATTTTATCCTGTTAAGTTGAAACACAAGAGGCTCATGCTGCCTTTATGGRGAAAAAAAATCATCATGAAGACAGTTGTGCAGTAGAAAAAGTTTCCCAGAGAGGCTTCATTCTTGGTTGTTTTCAAGACTTGACTGCATAAAGACCTCAGTAACCCAGTCTGTCCTCAGAGCCAACCCTCCTCTGAACAGGAGGCACATTAGCATATATTTTAATATGAATCAGTTTTGGTCATGTTAAATCAGTTTGATTGGATGCACTCTGTTTGAAAAATGACCCTTTTTAGACTAAAACAAAGTTTTACTTTAATGCAAGCTTTCTTTCCCATGCAGAATCTATTGTAGAAATATCATCTTAGTTTTCACTGAAAAATCATATTTAGTGTACATTATACAGAGGAAGATATTTTGACAAAATACAGGCAATTTGAACAAAAAACCTTTTTTTTTTTCAATGAAATAAGCACAAAACTTCATTTTCTCGCTTCTACAGAGGAAGAAACTACACCATTTTCTATCGAAGTAAAATTAGCCATGATTTTAATGCTTCCTCAGAACAAATATGAGACAGTATCAATAACCTTATACATGTAGCTCCCAGGACACCCTCTAAGCTTGTTATTGTATCACATACCTAGTCCCAGCTTAAAAATCAATATCAAAAATAGCTGGCAAGGCAAGAATCTTCATTATAATTAAGAATATATYTTCAAGTAAATTGCATTTCAGCTGAAGAATGTAGTCAGATAATTCAAATTACAGCTATTCGTCTTTGATCTGAGAAAAATACCCCGTAACATATCTACACATTCATAAAATTTCTCTCAAATCTATCAGAGAATTACAAAAGGTCACAAGAAGTGCGCATTGCTAATGCCCACAGCTATCCGTGCTGCAGTTACAGATATCTTCTAACACGTATCAGACAGAAGGAAAAGCTAACTACAATTTGAATGTTAAGAACTGATATGCTTAAGGGCTAAAATAAAAATAAAATCCAATAACCTTTGGATTTTTTTTTTTAGTGTATACTTTTCTAAAAAGTGGTGTATTTGGAGAAAAGCAGATTATCTTTTATGTTGCCTTTGAGAACACTTTTCCAAATATACCACGTGAACGATCAAGACTAGAAGGAATGTTTCTGACAAAACACTGCCAAAATTGCATGAGGTTGGGKAGTGCACTACCTTTTTGCTAGTTTGGGGAAACTGCTACTCACAATATCAAGCCAAAAAAAAAAATTACATGAGTTTTTGCTGTAATTTGCCTATGGCTGTATTCTGAACTTTCAAAATTTCATGTCTACTGTCTTCTCTATWAAATTATCATATAAGTACCTAATCAGCCTTCTGCACATAATAACCCCCAGCACAACTACAGATGTTCTGAATCCCYCAGTGGCTAATAACTGGGTTTTGTTCTATTTTCTTTCAGCCTGCACAAAAAATGCTTCTTTCACAACTGTTCAGTGTTGACTAACTTTCAATCTCTTCTTCAAAAAAATATAATGTTCACACATTCAGGATAAGCTACAGTATATTCTGCATTTTGCCTATGTATCTTATCTCAGARACCTTTTTCTTTCAAGTGATGTCAAGTTAATCTGTTGGATACGCCTGCTCTCCTGGATATCCAGGCTTGGATATTCAGTGGTTGAAAGAAGTTATTTTATTTTCTGAAGAAACAAAATGTTCCATCAAAAAATATGCTTTTATGAAACATGTCATTAGAAATTTTTCTACTGCAAACTTCAGTGCTTTTTTTTGTATTGAATTAAACTCTAATTGACTTCATCATTGAACAGAATGACAATGAATTAGACTTTCAGTATTCCCTAAGCTATTTTCCACTTTTTGAAACTTTTTTCACAGAATATTAAGTTACTGAATTTGAAAAGAAAAATTAAAACATTGCAATTCTGTCATTTTGTTCACTGCTACTTTTTAGTTACTAGTGCAATTCTTAAAGGACCTCTCTTACTTTAGCTTAAGTCAATCAAAGAGTTCGAAAGAGAAGTAAATATTCAAATTTAAAATCAATTTTGCTTCAGTAGTACTGAATATCACTGGTTATAAAGTGCTATAAACAAAATATTGGGCTCAAAATATTAACTCAAATGCATCACCTCAGTGGTACTGCACAGGAGTCAAGCAGGACCTTTAACTGATACTAGTAAATCCCTAGCTCTGGCATTTGAGCATATAAAAGAGCATTTGCCTCTTATATTGTAATTACTAACTATATTAATTATCTTCCTTCACATGCTAATTTTATATTGGCTTACATAAAGCAACCTGGGCATAACTTTAATTAAATTTTATTTAGACTAAGAGCAGACAATTTCTGCCTAAAATTGGTGTTTTTCACACTTCTAAAGGTAGGCGAAGGATCAATTGTTTCTTTAAAGCCTGTATTTCTATTCTATTTCAAAAATACATTAGAAGGGAAATGCACGAGGCTAGTTTGCTTTGTAAATGGTTTAAGGCTTTGTTTACCTGAGTAWTACATAAAGATATAGTATTACTTCAGATAACTTCATAATGCACAGAAAKAAATTACCAAAATTATGAAGGAACAAACGATGCTTTCTTTCATATAAATCACACAAATCATACAAGAAATATGTCCATTAGAGCTAAACAAATGTTTCATACTAACAGTGGACTGCTTAAGGCCAAGATTCTGGTGGTTTTGAAAGAAATTTGCAATTTAATTTCATATTAAATTTTATAATCAGGAAATATCCATCTCTGGAGTAATATATGTGATTCAAAATGAGTTTTTTAATGACAATCTGCTCATTGATTTTTGAAGCTTTTCTTCTTAATAGTAGTGCCCAGTGGAACTATTACAGTTTGAATTATGTTAAAACAGGTTTCCTGTATAAATTGCATTATGGATTTATAAAAAGCAGATTAATGATATCTTTCTTTGATATCAAAACTGAGTGGCTGGACAGAGGAAAGTGTCAAGAAAAGTGACAAGAAAATGTCACTCATCTGGACTTAAGTAAAATTATCCCAGTGGGAAATAGCAAGAAACTGTTAGTTAACCTGGAGAAAACTGGCACTAAAATTTTGAGTATGGTGACAATAGTAATAGAGCTAAAAAAGGTTTGTGGATGGAAGGTAACTACAGACATAGCTGATGAGCTGTGATTTTTGCTTAATGGTTTAAATGACTTCAGCATAGAAAGTGTGTTAAGACAATCCGTGCAAAAAAAAAATGGAAGAACCCTAAACCTTGCAGACTGAAGAAATTAAAATGCTGGGGAATATAGCCATACAAAGTGCAAGCTCATATATTTTTATACAGGACAAGTAAGGATTAGGTACCTGGAAGCAAAGGAGGAGAGAGACCTTAGCACACTACCTTATTAAAAGATAACTTTAAATTAGAAAATATATTGTAAATTAGTAGGTATATTGTAAATTATTAGTAAACGTTAGTATAGGACAGCTGTACCAGTACACTGGACTGAAATCTACATTTCCCTATGCAATAGTATTAAACAAGACATTGGGATTAGAAGAATCATTGCTCATCCTCTTTATATAGAATCAAACTTCATCCTTAATGTACAGTCTAGTTCAAAGTATTTCAACTTTTCCACACGTCATCTATAATAATATATTCCTTAAAATTTTTCTTCTGTTCTTTTAGGTGTTTGAGGAATATTACTTAAGCAAACACTTCCTAAGACCTAAACGTACTTTCCACAGAATCACATAATAGTTGAGGCTGCAGGAGACCTTCATAGATCAAATAGTCCAACGCACCTGCTCAAAGCAAAGTCAACTGCAGCTGGTTGTCCTGGACACATCCAGTCAAGTTTTGTACACTCCAAACCCTTCACAACCTTCCACACCCTTTCTAGGCAAGCTGGTCCAGTGCTTGACCAGTCTCATTGTAAAAAGCATTTTTTCTCTTACATTTCAATGGATTTTCTTGAATTTCAATTTGTGCCCTTTGCCTCTTGTCTGCTCACTGGGTACCACTGAGACGAGTCTGTCTTCATCTTCTTTATATCCTCTTAGGAGGCATATATACACTCCGGTAATATRCAGCATTCACAAAAGACAAACTTTAATCAATGATAATTATGTATTTGAAAACTCAACATTTGATCCAGAACAGCAGAAGCTGAAGTTTTCTAAGGTTACCTAAGGTATTTCTATTTCTTTTCAATTATTTTCATTTTCATATAGCCTAGTATCCTGATTGATTTTGTTACTATGTCGTGTTATTTTGTTATCATTTACTATTGCTACCAGATCACTTTCTTAATTTCTTTCTTGTATTTCTGCTCCATCAAGCACGTATTTTTATAATTTGTTTGTTCAACTCAAGTGCTTGAGTTTATATTATGAAACACTGACTTCTATTTAGGACTCATTTTCTCCCTTTCTCAATCAATTGATAATAGCCTGAAATGTATTGATTTCTTCAGCAATAACATTCTCTGTCTGGTATTGCCAGCAGATTGTGGATACCCAGCAAAATCTTGCTGTCACTTTGGAACTGCACTTAACTTAGCCCCAACACTGAATTGAGGCTGGTCTCATTGCATTAGCTCTACTTTCTCTCAAGACAATAAACCAAAATCTTCTATAGTTTTCTTCAGGTTGAATCAGGTCTTAAAACCTCAATAAATATTTTTCCTGACTTTTCTGTTAAATTTCAGAAAAAGCAACATATATGCTTTCAGGTTCATAAACAAACCTTTAAGAAACTTCCATGTTTAKATCATAAATTCTATTTCCAGTAAAACAGCATTGAATATTTCCTTTCCAGTTGCAATACATTTTTTTTCTCTTTATGCTTATAGTAAAAAATACAACAGTAGGCGCACACACAAGGCAAAGAGAAGAAGGAGAATAAGAGAAAATGTTCTGCTTGTCTCAGCAAAATGTAAGAAAAAAATAGTCTGCATCTTCTGCAACTGAAAGAATAACTGGATAGGGCCTCCTATCTTTCAGTTATTAGGAAAAGATATATAAAACACATATTCACCCTGTCTTTAAAAGAATTTCTTCTCTCAGACTTCTGTACATAAAAATCATTCTTGGGTTCCAGTTTTAGCCTCTGGAGTCTTGATCCAGTAGTATGAATCTGGGGATGACTTTCAGAGAACCTATGTGTCAATAGCATTATTTTCATTGTACTCCAATTCCATAATAGCAAATCTATTGATTTCACAGTTTTTTTCCCCCCTATTTGCCTACTGCATATACAGCTGAATTGCAAGAAGAGTGCTTATCAACCACAAATGACAATGACATTTAATAGCGGTACTCATTTCAAAGCTGCAGAATATATCACCCTCAGTGATCATCTCCACATCTATCTATCTCTCACTGCTGATGTTCGCAAAGAATGGAAAATGGATCATTGACAGGAAACCTACTATCCAAAAATAAAAAGCCAACAAACAACAGCTAACACTCTTGTCCCTCCTATTTGATTTCAGACTAGGCTTTGCTATTGTAATTTATCTTAAATAATATTTTTCAAAGGAGCTGTCAAACCACCTGTCACATATCCGGCATTTCAAGCCCAGCTATTTATTAGAGCTCATTAGTTGTGATGTTGTAACCGACTAAAATAGCGTTAATCCACTCCAACGTTATTTTTGAAAGATATATTTGTCATCAAAGAGGCTAAAACGCTAAAATTATTTTTTAAAAAAAATACCTCCAGGGCCGAATCGTAATTTGATGACAAAAAAATCTACCCTACAGCTAGACCATACACTCCATATATAACTGATTTGCATATTGCCTTTGATAACAAAAGGATAAGCATGAACATCATCCTTATCTTAGATCTAAAATGAAAACATCTAAATCTATTTCCAGGTCAAACATTATTTTAAATAGCTCCATTGTCTCACATGCCTTCTGGTAAAATTTCATCATTTATTCAGCAACTCCGGCTTCTCTACTGCATTAACAGTGGAGACTGTAACCTAACAGCCAGCTCTTGTCTGGTGAGCATAATATTCCTGGCACATACTCTAATTACCTAGCTTCTAAATAGGAAAGAAGGAAGATCTGAAAGGAGAATCAATTGATTAATGTGAAATTTAAACATCACATCCAAATGAAYGAATTTTACTACTGCTACCCCATATTATACAAGCTTTGTGGTCACCATATTTATTTAAAACACTTCAGAAACCTTTAAAGTTTAAAAAAAAAAAGCCATTGGCAGAACTTTACAGTTTCGAAGGACATCGCTATTATAATTAATTTACAATCCCAAGAGACAGATAAGCAAATGTTACTGCTTATCTTTTGGTCGTTTTATCCTTAGCCTGTACCTACCCCGGACTGGTATCATTCTTAGCCGACAATCGGCAAACAGGCCGTGCATCAACTTCACAGTGTGCAAGACAGCAAGGGATCATTTTCTCTGGGAGTAACAGAACGTGTCTTTTCCTACAGTAAATTAGACAAAGTAGGGCTTTTGTTTGTCTTAAATAAATTAYGGATCTAATATCACACGAACAGAGAACATATACAGAAATAAAAAATGAGGAGACAGGGCAATGAAGTAAATCGAATTTAATCCACAAAACCAAGATCAGAATCTGATCTTAGACCTTGAGATGAACTTCTCCCAGTGAAAAGGGTCTGTAACGGTACGGTAACCTTGATTACACTGCAATATAAATTTCTTAAAGTACAGTTTAATTTTTCCTTTTGCTGGAACACATGTATATCTTATGAATTTAGGGTGAATAATTCAGAAAGAAGAGCCATTTCTCCCTTTCTAATTCACACACGTACACACAAATATGTAGGTCAAGTGGTTTCCATATTCATGGTATGATATTTACATTTTCCAAAGAAGCAACAAAACAAACTTAAGGTCAAGTTTCATGCTCCTATGCTAATGCCAGGTTGTGACTAAAGTATTTCTGCCTAAGCTATATGTTTTTCCATTATCAAAGCCATTTGGATATAAAACACACATTTTCTTGTATAGAAAAAAAAGTTTAAATACAGTTTAGCTTTAATAAGAAACAGAATATACACTTCCTTTTTGTCAGTCTGTGTGTATGATCCACAATATCCACATTGATTGCTGGCTGAAACTATATTAAGAGTAATCAACTTGAGCTTTCTCATGATGCTTTTCTTTTAACTGACAGCCATGGAAAGACTCAATATAATCTCATCACCTTGTATAATTGTGACTCCTAAAAGCTCTGGGTTAGATTTCTCTTGTCCTATTGAATATTAATCTAAACCAAAAAAAAAAGAAAAGGGGGGGGTGATGCATAAAGTTCTAATGTCTGCTTTTAGCAGGACTAATGACTTACAGGTGTCCTGAACACTGACACAGAAGAAAGTTTTACCCATGCAAGCAGAGTAGTTAGGAAGATCTGTCCCCCTTCAGGGAAAACCAAATTGCACACACTAATATTTTCTAGCAGACAACTTCTTTTGGGCCCCAAGGTAAATCTCTGCATAGTGCAGGCTCCACGCTTCCTGATTTTCAAATAACAGATTTTAATGTTAAACTACCAGTACCATGCACCACAAATCCAAGCAGTACCTTCCCAGGTAATAGCTGCTAGTGCCACAGGGGCTGGCAGACAAACCAGGAGGAGGATAACCGTGGGATACTTAGTGAGCATCAGTTTTCTGTGTTTAGATAAAGAAAATGATGACCAACGGCAACATCACAGTCTAGAAATGGGTGTAATACAGCACTTACTGAAGATATACTTTGTAAAACCTGACTATAATTTTTGGAAGCTCCCCATATTGCTACCAAAATGGCCAGGAATGAAGGAAATCCAGTGGTCTTATAGGAGAGCAGAATATTGGGCTGCCAGGTTCAAAAGTGGCCAAATTAAATCTTGATCATGCAAATACACAACTGAGAGTTCTCACATAAATCAAATAGACGATCAGGATTGAAGATGAACGAAAAAAGAATCTAAGTAAGAGTTCTCCGAAATCATAACTTGTTTCTTTTTGGACACAGGCTTAAGAAAGAATTGGAAAATTGCAAAGATGATCATTGGGAAAATGTCTGCGAGACCTTTCAAACAGAAATCGAAATTCTGCAAATGGTATGTCATTTTCACTACTATTTTAAATATTTGACAATTTTAGTTAGAAATGTATAGTTTATAATAGGCATGCTTTTAGATAAGCAGTGTTCTCAAGGGCAAGTGCCTCCCCAGTTCTCTTTTATTTTACCTTTTGTCCAATGTCCAGGAATATCATTTCTTATAGAAAAATACAGAAAATATTTCAAAATATTACAAAGATATTTTTAGCACAGGAAAAACCTACTTGTAGGTCTAGCACTAATTTTTAGGATCTTCATTAGTTTCAAAAGATGATGCAGTCAGGAAGCTAATTCAGTCTTTAACTCCAGCTATCAGTCAAATGCAAAATGGCAATGTTGAAGCATTCCATTACATAAATACTGTATTTTATCCAGTCAAAAGTCATTATGAAAAGTTATTAATTTTTTTCGCCAAGATCAATCTTAATTAATTTCTTAATATATGTGTATATATAGTATACGTAACAATATATTGAAGTGGTTTTTTTGAAGTTACTTTTTTTTTTTTAATTAAAGAGTTTTAAAATATTCATTTCAGAGCCTGAGTTGCATGCAGCTGCCAATAGTACTACTAACAGAGCAGAAGTCCAGGAAAATTTTTATTGACTTTTAGCATCAGTTTTAAACTTCTGTTGGAGGGAATGTAACTTGCACTTCATCTACTAGTTCTATTGTGCTGTCATCTTCAGAAACAGAAAACAACTTAATGTTTAAAAACTTCTCCATAATGAACCTATTAGATTTGATTTTCTCTAATTCAATTCTTTTTGTCTTCCAGAAACTATCACAAAAGAAGTCTTCAGGCAACTGAACAATCAGTGACATCGCWTACAGCATGTCATAAAAGCCAGTATTTGCATATTTTAAAGACAGGTTACTCAACCTCTGTAAGGATTGCGCAATTTTTGTTATTGGTGGTGGTTAAACTGGGGTTTGTCTTTTCACTTTTCATTAAAACCATATTTTATTGCTGCCCAAACAGAGCCCTCCCAGCTACAGGTGTTATCCATCTCTCAGAAAACTCTACCAGAGGTGTTATTAAGAGGGCAGAAATCTGGATTATTTGGGGGAAGTTGTCCAAGGTCTGCCTAAGAAAGTTTTCCCTTTCTAAGGAATGGCAGCAATTTGAAATCTGGCAAAATTCAATCTTCAGCCTTGGTATCAAAGAAGATTCTTATCTGCTATGTTAACTAAGATAATCCTAACTGGTTGGAATTATCACTAATAATCAGTCCTGTTAGTGCTGACTTCCGTATACGTTTTATTCACTCTCCTCTGAGAGAGATCCTGTTAGGATGTGCTTAAGTAACTTAGTCCCTCTGACTACCATGAGGATGTCTAACCACTTTAAAGTTAAGCCCTTGCTTGTGTCCTTTGATCAAATCCAGGACACACGAAAAGTAGTAAAAGTTACCTATGTGAGTGCTAAAATAGCCAAAGTATTCCCATTTCCAAGTTCAGAGGTTGGAAAAAGATATAATTTGATGTTTCCTAGGAGGCCTGTTTGTCCTGATCATTTAATTCATGTAGTCTGGCTGATGTTATAGATATTGATTAATCAACCAGAAAAAAAGAATTGTTTTTGAATATCAGTCTTATACACTCAAATTTGTTTTTATTTGCAAGAAACATTTTTACTCTTCAGTGGTCTATATTTGTGCAGATATTCAAGGTTATTCAGTCCACACATAAAAATATTCAGCTGTCACATGAAATAGAATTCATTGACTTATAATTCCACATTCACTTTTCAAAAGAGTAAAATGACCAATAGCATCCAATTACTAAGTTGGTTCGATAAATAATATATGTTAGTTTGCCTAAAGGAACTAGAAATACATGGTCAGCCCTTTTTAAAGGTGTTTCAGATTCCAGGAAACAGGTTGCAACTTGAGATTTTTAATAGCTGTGAAACAGGTCTAAATTCTTAACCATTTTAATAGAACTACAACATAAATAAAGCAAAATTTGTAATAACAACTCAAATGGCTAGGACGCTCAGGCTCAATAGAGCAACAAAATGAGAATAAAGCTCACCAAAAAAGTGAAAGAGAAATCAATACAAATCCTCTTGGACTAGACAAATCCCTCAACAGCTCTGAAGAAAAACATAAGGCAAGATTAAACCAGCTCTTACAGGGTGAATGTAAAACATACTGATTTGCCCAAGTATAAAGCAAAGTTTGTTAGCCCTGTCTTATGATTAATATACTTTGAGACTAATATGATATTTCTATATGGAAAACCCACACTGCTATGCTATGAAAATACAGATACCACAGTTATTATGAATAAATCAATTATTTTATAGATGACAGAAATTAAAATCTCATTTTAGAATATATATATACATACACATAAACCTAAACACAGGCATACACATACACATGTACTAGAATTTCAGAATCCAGAGAAAATAGTTGTCTCTTAGAAGGAGAACTAGAGACATAGAAATAACTTTTTGCAGTTAATAAGATTAAGATGGTCCCAGGGAAAAAAAATTATCTTAGAAAGATAATTTTGGCATAGGGAAAACTGGCCAGTTTGGAGTTTGGAAATAGTTGTTTTTTAGTATGACCAGAGGAAAACTCCCTCATTTTTGAAGAGATCTAGAAAAACACTTCAGATTAATAAACTAACTCAAAAAGATAAAGATTTTGTGGGTGTCACGTCTTACATCCTTTATAAGATATGTGATAAACTGGAATTTTACCTCAATGCCTGGCAGTGGCATCACAGTGTCTCTGCTCCACTCGGTGACCCCAATACCTGGACACAGCTGAACAGACCAAGTTAAGCTATGACATTTTCATGTTATTTTTTATATTTTGTGTTCATTTATTAACAATCTGAATCAGAAATTCTATAATAAATGCAACCCACTACAATATTTGACCACAGAGTAAAACTACAGCTATCTAATGCAGAACTATCCACACAGGTTGACATAAACATGATTGAATTAAGGGTAGAATCGCAGAGACTGGAAGCTACTCATGGACATCATCTGCTCCAACCCTCCTGCTCAAGCAGGATCACCTTGACATGTTGCCACCATATCCAGGTGGGTTTTAAGTATCTCCAAGGATGGAGACTCCTCAACCTCTCTGGGCAATGTGCTCCAGGGTTCACACTCAGAGTAATGTTTCCTTGGTGCCAAATTAATGCTCCAAAATGAGGAGATGAGGCAAGAAGCASGAAGTCACAAACATGCACCTGTAACTGAGTGATACGCTGAGCTACTAAGAAATGCCTGTATGTATGACCTGGGGCCAAGGCACCAGTTAAGGTCACAGACCTTTGTTCAGCTAATCTAGCTAATGGGGTCCTCAGTCAGGCAGTGACTGACAGAGCCCAGCTGGTCGGCTCGTTGCCCAAGTAAATTCTGACAGYTTGGCAGCTGCCTACTCCAAAAAGATTAGGTTGCGAGGGAAGGGAATATTTGTTTTCAATACCTGCAGCAGAATAATATCGACAGATCAAAAATGGATAGAAAAGGTACCTGCACAGCCAGTCCCTGCCACAAAGGTGTAGCAGCGTCTCCAGCCCAGGTGGTAGACAGGAGATGATAGCAGAGGCCTTGAAACTGCAAGCACTTGGCAGAAGCCCCAGGAGATAAGCCGAGATGACAAGCAGACTGCTGCAGGTCACTCGAGGAATACAGCACTGAGAGCCGCGTTATCGTTGGAGATTGTGTGGGGTCTTAACATAGAAAATGGTTCCAGTCAACACAGAACAGCCCAGGGGAGAGAACAGGGAGGAAGAGCAGAGAACCCCACTGCYAGCAAGGAAGGACAATGAGGACAGATGTGCTCCAGGCCTGTGGCCTGCTCAGGGATCCTCCTGCTGCTGCACCACAGCCCTGCTTTTGGACATGCCACTCACTGCACTTCCCTGCTGCAGAAACAACAAACTACAAACCCCAAATGTAGAGTGCTGCATCTTACTATATAATTGGGTAAAATAAACTAGTTAAAAACAGTGTCTGTGCGTGCATCTGGTGTCAGTCTGGGTGTTTTATACTGCAACATTCTCCCTTACAAAACAGTGATTGGTACCACAGCACCAAGTCTGCGTTAATTTGGATGCAATGCTGGGTATAAAGAGAGATTAAAGTGTTATAAATATGGGGCATGCACATTTCCATGGATGACAATGTAATAAACAGATAGCAAGCAAAGAAAGCTAGATAAATAGCAAAAGAGTTCCAGTCCTCCGCTCTGAAGTTGGATGCAATACCACAATAAGCTAACTGGGTAAGGGACCCCATTCACTGCCTAACGATTGCTGCCTTGCCTGTCAATAGAGTATTTAAGTAGCTGCTCTTTTCCTTCTGAAGTGCTTGCTGATCAGTRCTGACACACACTGCTAATAGATCCTAGTGGTGCCCCAAGCATCCAAATTCTCAGCATTCTCACTGTATCTGCCAGGATTTGTCAGCCTCTTATCTGAATGACTTCAGTAATTCTTCGGTTGCTCATTTGTTAGATTTTGGGGCTGCTTTTTATCTCATTTCTGGACGCTTCTTTATATTATATATAGCCTTTTGTATGGCAAAGCATTGATAGGCTAGGCTGAAAAACAAGTATGCATCACTTTCTTCTACAGAAAGACAATCTTGTCTTATCTACAGGTAAGTCTCCTAAAGCCCAAACTGTCAAAAAAAAAAATCTACACTTTCTACACTTTCAATTTCTGAGTAGGGTATATGCTAGCCCTGACTTTCCTAAGAGCAGAGCTCTAATCACATCCATTCACCCTGCTGCAACATGTTGGTTTTGAACAGCCTTTCTAGGATGAGGCTGTCATCGGCAAAAAACTTGTATGTCATTTATTTTTCTGGCTAAAATTGTATCAGAAATGACSATGCTGCATCACTCGTTTTCAAAACATTGGATGCGTTACAGCAAACTATTTACTGGCTGCAGTTCTTCAACCAGACCTATACAGTAATTCCTAGATATTATCAGCTTTCACCACCCCTATGATCCCTCACACCAGCACAAGTCAGTCATTCCCCGATATCTGAGAAGCTTAAAATTTCATTTGGAAACTGGAAATTGCAGCTGTTTCTTCCACTTTAATGTCTTTAGTATTTAAAGACTTCATCTATTTGACTGGAAGAAACTGCTTCCAGCAGTGATAAATTTTTATGTGTAAATTATATTTTAAATAGAGACATTTCCAGAAAAGAGCCTTCTTGGGTTTTACTAAACCAATAATGCTTCTTACTGTGCACTGATAAACCTCTTCTAGGCAGTCTTGTTGCAATGTCTTAGTGAGGAAGGAGACCATTTCTCTTTGCAACCAAATATCACTGTAATTTAATTGAATTCACTTATAGAGGAAAAGAATAGGATCTCACAAAAACAAACAACTATGTATTTGAATGGTATGACACCAATTATAATCTTTATATCTATATCTATAACCAAGTCTGTGCATAAAGATACTTCAGATATGCTAAAACAGTGAACTGTATACTTTCTACAACAAATAAAACAAAGAAACAAAGAAAATGCATCTTGTCCAATAACAGAATTTTATACTGCTTAGATTCTTCATACTGCAGTTCAAAAATTCTYGTTAGTCTTGATTTAAAAAATAAGGATAATCAGGTTGCCCTGCAAAGTGTATTTGTAAAGGAACTTYCAGTGCCATCTAGTGGTCTCTTAATATGAATAATAAAAGTTCTCGTATGACAATTATAATTTAATAATTGTAATTGAAAACACTTATTACTACATGTTTATGGCTTTTTTTCTTCTTAACCTGTATACATACCAATGTTGGAGATACTAACTCCAGCAATATTTAAATTGGCTCTACCTATGGGCGTGATATTTCTGTGCAGAAATACAAAAATGTCATGAAGAGGGGGAGAACACTGCGCCGTGTTACAAGCAGGAGAAGGCATCACCCCGCGAGGCTGAGCGCAATAGCCTAGCCAGACTAAAACAGCCTTGGGAAGGAGCACGACTCTCACCTGAACCTCTCAAGAAGGGRAAAGCATCATTTCCTTCATCTTTCCCACTGCCTGACACACTAATCTGCATCTACTTGCTAATTTGAATGCATTGCCTCTGGCTTCTAGCCCTTGGTTATGCTTTTTCTCCCGCCCCACACCAGAAATTAAAAAGCTTTTTAATGCCTAGTAGATTCTACATGTGTTCATACTTCTGCACTGCCACCCAGCTACCCCCCACTCTCCTTTCTGAAGGAATCACACTTCTCCCATCCTTTGTGGTGAGGCACAAAGGTGTGGTTTTTACAGCACCCTGATAATTGCTGTGGCCTTTTCTTAGACCCTTCCTCTAGTTCCTGCACYGTTGGGAACCCTGACACCCGACTTATCAGCAATATTCTGATACCACCTTCATCGACGCTTACACAGGTACAAACTTGCCTCCCTACTCCCACACTTGGCATTTCTGAAGTAATTTACAGGTTCTTGCTCATCAATTTTGATTAATTGAATTAACTGTATTCCTTTTTTGGAATTATTGTAATTATTGTATTCCTATCGTTCAATTCTTTATCACCAAATTTCCATGCTCTTTCCTGTTTTTTTTTGCCTACTAAAAAAGACCTGTCACTCCATTAGCACTGATGAGCTACAGAGTAGCATGAAATCCATCAGCTTGCAGATACTTATAGGAGCAAAGCACAGAAGTAGTTATGAGGACAGAAGAAAAGAGGGTGTTCAGAGGAACAAAACATTTCCTTTATATTACATACTCTTTGAAACTAAATTGTGTTTACTTCTCTGAGAATGAGGAAGATATTATGTGTAATTTAACTCTCCCATAAAGAGAGGTTTTATTAATATATTTGTATTATGTCATATATTTGAATTAAGTATAATTTTTTTTACCTTTGAAGAAGGACGAATACAGCCAGTTTTAGAGAGACAGTTCTGCTGCACATTAAGTTCATTAGGAGTACATTTGCCTTACTTACACAGCCTTAAAATAGGACTGGAAAATTAAACATATTAATAGAAAACAATACTCTGGCCGACTTCCTTAAAAAGGAGATGATGATCATATCCACCTGGGATTCCGAAATAATTTTCAAATACAGACAAAATTGAGATTCTGGGCTTTTTTTTCTAAAAGCCCTTTGTACATGAATATGAATTCTTAAGTATATCATTATCTCATATTTACTAGCAGCAGAAAACATTCTTAAAAACTATTTCATTATCATAACAACACTTTTTACTTCACTATTCATTCCAAGAAGGAAAAAAAAGTCAGATTTGATTTGGTTTCTTTCACATTTTCAATGTTTCCTTACAACATCTGGAAAAGCAACGACATGAAGATATTACTTTTTTTTCCCCCCCCACAAAAAAAAAATCCCTTTTCAAAGAATTGGAGAATACAGTGCTCAGTAAGTAGAAATGGGAGGAAAGAATGTAAGGAACTAGGGATGGAGTTGGGAAGTGGAGAGAACACTCAAATGGGAAGCCAAGAAGAGAGAGGGAAGAAGGTAGGAAAGACTGGGAAAGACAAAAAATGGAGTCAATAGGGAAAGGTAATGAGAAACTGAACGATCAGATGCTGTTTGGGTGTAGAAGTGAGATGATGCATATTCAGTGAATATGGAAAGTAGATCATTACAGTACATATGGTTTTGGATGTTCTCTCCAGTTGTCTGAACAGCATTTTTATTATGTGTACTTGGTACTTACAAAATAAGACATATAGAGCATTAATATGCATAAGATACATTCCAGGAGCTGAGGCAGCAAAACATGTGTCAGATTTGCACACAGTTTAGCAAAGTAGCCACATTCATAATTAGTTTTAGCCTGTCATGAGTTACCTGTGCAAATATGGAAATATGTTTTTGCATGTACCCTTATGTAGTGACATGAACTAGTACAAAAACATTTGCATAAAAACATTCATCTAATTTCATGGAAAATCAACTCTATTCTAATAGTCAGAATACTGAGAGTACTATCCAAAGGAGGGTGTCCTTGTTTCCAGCAGAAATACATAACAAATTATGCAAATGTGAATTATTTGTAAATGGGCTCACAGGTCTGTTTTTGCATTGACACGTTTGAGTAGGTTTCCCCCTCAGACTGCTAGTTTTTCTTTGCCGTTAAGAGAAAAGCAGCAGATATTTCTAGTAGCAGTTCCTGATACTGCAGAATGAGAAAACCCAGAGGTTGCCACGGTCCCGATGCAAAGGAGCAGAAGAAGAGAGAAAGATCCAAGTCAGGTCACACCCCGGGGCTTGCCCAAAGCATGGGGTTCCACATGGAGGAAGGGTTAACCCACATCTCCTGGGATATAATCCCCTAAAACAGCTTGGAAAAAAATATCAGAGTAGATTCTCAGCAAAGGACTGTGCTTTCCATGGAAGGGGAGGTTGCAGCTCTCCCAGCAGCACCACTCAGGTTGTATGATGCAAGGGAAAAAGGAGGGATGCAGCTGCCCACAGCCCAATGTCCATCCATCCATTTCCTGACTACGCAATGAAGAAATGAAGTAGCATTTATGGGATCTCCCCCAGTACTAAGCGTGAGGTTAGAAACAGATGCAAGGAAAACCCAAAAACTCCCAAGGAATCAAACATACCAATGACATCATTCCAACATGTAAAAAACAGGTATTTTATTTTTAAAAACTTCTGTGTCATTTCTGGATGCCCATTGAGCATAACTTTTTAAAAGCTGGACTGTTTCACATTAGAAGACTGATACCACAGTAGTAGTTACCCAGTAGGAATGAGTAACATTTGTTGTTTAATACCTAATATTTGTGGTCTTACAGGCTTACTGTGGTTTTTCCAATCACAGCACATGCCATCAGGACAATCTACTAAACTGCACTACAAATTTTAATAAGGTGTCCTTACAAACCAACCAATGCTTGTCCATATTCCCCCAGAGCTGCATAATTCAGCTGGAGTGTGTAGATGTGTGTTAATATGCTGGGGAAAGGTTTACTATCTTTAAATTACTAACATGTATGAAAAAAATAAGCCAATAAAGTAAGCAAAGTAGTGCACTGTTTACATGGGACACAGTGGTAGAAGACCAGTTACATTCTGTTTCTATTTTCATTTAATAGGGAGCTATTACTGTGGTCAGCAAGCACATCAGTGAGATAAATCATTCAGAGAAATCCATTAATAATAAAGATTTCATATGTCATACAGCTACTGCACTGCTGCATGAATTGCACTAGATGGTAGTATGAACATGTGCGTCATCAGAAAATGGTCTAGCATTAACTGTAATAGTTGTGATGTCCATTAAAAAGTCTGCCACAGTTTTTCTTTAACTAAAAGCACTTCACCTAGCAGAAGCTACTTGACTGGGTGTAGAAGTAAGTATGGAAAATCCACGAGCTTTTTCAGAGGTTAACTTCCCAAAAAGGAAAAGGACAGCCTTGCCTCAGCACGTTTTTCTAGGCATCTTGGTTCACAGTAAATGGTTTATCAAATTCCTCCGCTATAGATCAACAGCTTCAAGTTTCAAAAAAAGTACTAGCTTTTGAAAAGCCCAGTGCTCATTCCAATGACTCCAACTTACTTCCCTCATGACTCAGTTCCATTTGCAGCCAGGGTAATGCAGCTCTCTGCACTGCACCCTACACACGCAGCAGGAACAAGAGCCCTCCCCTAGGCCACGGTACAAGCTCAGCTATCACCTTCATACAAAAAATATCAGCTACATATAGAGCATTAATATTTATTGGTTGGCGACACTGGATGTGCAGTGATAACGCAGGGTATCAGCATGGAGCTCAAACCCCATTTGGGTCAGGCCAACCCAGCAAGACAACCGCCTCACAAAGCAGGGAAGGAGGGAGCTGCACAAGGGACACTCGGAGCAGGCCCGAATCCACCCTGGGGCCTGGCACATAAACCAAAGGAGAGAACCGTTTGGCAGATGCCACACATGGGAAGGAGACAGTGGCAAGAGCAGGCAGGACGTGTGGGTTGTATGACAAGGAGCAGCCTCCAGGGAGGCCACGCCAACACGGGCGAGCAAACAGAGCYGGCTGCCACCACTGGCATCGGCAGMTCAACAGCAAACAGGGAAGCAGAAGCAGGTGGAGAAGGAGCAATGCTAATTCGCTTCCMACTTGGCCCACTAGCAAAGAAAACTGTCAACACACAAAACSTGAAGACCATCTCTCGGAGACTTCACAAGCATCAGCTCATCCATCTCTCACGCTCAGAACTACAACCCTGGCCGTGGCTGTGCCACATGTTGCCAGGGAAAATACTGGTCCAATCTACATCCTCACTCACGTTCTTCTAACAAAGCAGCACCAAAAGAAATGATGGCAGGGAGGGGGATTCTCCTGCAGTTCCCAGAGAAACTGCCTTAACCAATAGATGGGTCAAAATGCTTTTGACACAGTTGCCTCCAAAAACTGTTTGACTTGTATCTTAAATTTGTACCTTGAAGACAATTTTATCTTAAATACAATTATTTAAGCAAAATGGCTCCTGCTAGTGCTTTTTGAAAAACACTCAAAATTGAAAGAAATATAAGCAATAAATATAATTTCAAGCAAGAATAAGATGAAAATGGACATATTTGAAGGACTTCTTTACTCTGGGTCTGATTTATTCCTGTTGAACTGAATGCACATAAATGGAGCTTTTCAAATCCTCTGAGGACTGAAATTACATAAACTGTAATTTTCTACACACTTGCATAGGTCACTTTGAAAATCTCAAATGTACTGATATATATTTATATCCTAAATTATAATGACAACATGCAGCTTCCATTTCTACATTTAAATATATTTGTGTGCAAATACTACTCTCCACTTTCCAACAACCCTATTTTTGTTTTATTTTCTTTCAGATAAGGTGCTCCACTAAAATGTGAATGCCACTGAATGGAACTGTTTTGCCCTCAAACAATCTTTGCTTCTCTACCRGAAATACACTTTCTTGGGAAGTTTTATTCACCAGCTATGGGAAGAAGGAATATATATAACTTAGCTAAGGCTTARTTACCATGCTAGAAAAATACAACTAGCTTTAACTTTCCTTATATAAGAGCACAGGTATAAACCAGAACAAAAATCACAGGAAAACCAGTATGAGACAGTAAAAATACCAAAGTTACTATGGTTACTATGGTCAGCTGGTTCATGTTTTACTTGATTTACCGCAACTTCTTCAATCTCCCCTCCTTATTTCACCTGTTTGTTGTTTGGGCATCAAAGCCTTTCCATGTTGTGCCTGCAGAGCCTCTAGGTGCTGCTGTGATGCAAGTAACTGGCACCAAGTATATTGCTAAAGACACCACTATAAAATAGAAATCAAAGGTGCAAGCAAAACTGCCCTCATTTTCCTGACTCTGTGGATTAACAGCTGTCTTGAAAATGTATTTTGATTAAAACTGATTTCATCAGTGAAAGAAATCAGTTCAGGGACGTTCATCTTAGAAGAAAAAAATACCTTAAGAGTAACAAGTAGAATACTGATCATCTCACACATGCCATGGCTTTATTTATTTATTTTCCTTTTGGCATTGTGAACCACAGCTTGCATGTGCTCCTCACAAACTAAGGCTTCTATGTTTGCCTTGTTTTGCAACTGAGACCTTATAGTCAGCATTTATTCAAGGGAGAGAGGAGTTATGTTAGACCTGAAAATAACTACTTACCGCTCTCCCATCGTCTGCAAGTTTTATAATTGTCCCAGGACGGTTCTTGCTTTATTTCCAGTAAGAAACTTGGTTTCAATGACATAGAAAAGTATGCGTAGTGAATGTCCTATCCATAAGGCTAAGGTATACAGGGCAGAATCTGGTAATTATGTTAAAAGCTAGGTGTCTACATAGTGCTATGGAACTAGTAATTCAACTGGCTGAAATTCAAGAGTTTGTAATATTACTCCAGGACACAAGAAAAGCTTCCAAGATGAAATCTTGGTTGGAAACAGGATGTAGCAAAGAAAATCTATGTTGGCAAAACCAGGAACTTATAAAGAGACATCTCTACTATCCTTTAGATTCCATGCCACGGAATGCACTTGTAGTTAGTATGAGAACATTGCTAGACTAAACAGGYCTTTAACATACTTATTGCCTTCATTTTACATTATAAAATGCAGATTTAAAAAAAAATATATGTCAATGTGTCAGTTCCCCATATGACAAACTTTGGTCTTTATTGCATAGAAAGCTATTACTTTAAAAAGTGGCAGCAACTACATGAAGGTGAGGAAAAATAACCCCTTTAAAGTGTGTTTTGCAAGGCTAGCAGGAAGTGTTAAAGAAATCAAAGAGCTGCTTTTCTTTGAAMTCATGAAGTAGACAGCAACAAATTCCACCAGATTTCCTGAGYAAACACTCTGTCTGCTAGGGCCAGCAGAGAGGGCAATGAATTCGTTGGCATCAGTTCTCTGCAGCCAAGGCAAATGGGTCTGTCTGGAGACTCCCAATTTTTAACAAGATCTGGCACAGGCTCTGACTGCTCTTCACATCATGAGTAGCCAGGATGACACTGAAAACTGCTGGCTCCACAAACTGGACCTGCTTGGTTTACAGCACATTCTGGTCCCAAACAAACGTTCAACACACGGGAGCTTCCCTTAACCTGGCTGCTGAGGCAGAGCCGGTTTAGCAGGTTCCCCCAGCAGTGCAAGATGCGGGATTAGGTGCCTGGCACACTAACCCAGCAGGGAAACGCTGCCAGCAGCACCTTTGTCCCTGTGCACCACCCCAGGGTGCCACTGTCCCTGTGCAGCTGCTCGAGTTGCTCTGCAGGAGTTCCTGAGCTACTGTGGCTTGTTCTGCTCACTGCCTCGGCATCATTTGGTTCTTGCGGCTGCTGATGATCTTGGCGTTGTTCCCAAGATGTCTTACAWTAACCCTAACCAACTCAAATCACAGTCTGACTGTAAGAGAAGGCAGATATTGTTTTTATATACTCAAATATTAACATAGGTTGCTCATCACTTAATGCTACAAATGGCAAAAAAAAAATCAGGGCCACTTACCCTCCAAACACCTTCACTRTTCAGACCAGGCTTCCCCAAGCTGGGAACAGCTGTGATTTTCAAATGCAGTTTAGAAAGCTGCATAAATAGCCACTTTTTTTCATGAGATTTAACTACTGGATAATCCTGTGTCGGAGCTTGTATCATTTACAAGGAGTGTGTCCACAAACAGCCCAACTGACTTTCAGAAGCATGAAGCCAGCACAGAAACCACTCCTAAAGGTTCTAACTCTCTAGATCCTCATGCTTAGAAGACAGTTCACCCAGGAACAGTTCACTGAAATATTATGGAAATCCAGTATTTTTTCAGAAATTTCCTTGCACCTCAAACTCATCACAGACATATCATTAGATATATGAGTTATCATTTCAGTCAATACTGAAATATAGGCTTCTACCTTTTCTTTTTGAAAGCAATTAAACAATTTCAAGTGACTCCACAAAGAGGCTGGGTCGGACTCGCATTATGAAATATTCCAATTAAGCTTAGCACATATAATCAGTGTGGAAATGTCTGTATATGTTGCATGCTGGCCTGATTGCAACATTCTACCCCTGCATTGCCTAGACCTGGATGACTCTGAGCTTTATGATCGTGCTTTGTAACCCTCATCCAGAACTTAAACATTTCAGCTATTTTCTCTGGTCCTCTTGTTTCTTCCAAACTTTGTAAAATATATGTGTTTGTAACAACAGGCTAGCAACTTAAATGGAGAAGCTCAGTTTTGCAGAAACAGCGGTAACAAAACCAGAATAAAGAAGCCTTCCTTTTTTTAGATAGCTCTAGATTGCAATCAAATGTGATAGAAAYTGTTTCCCTGTATCCATGAACTCTGGGGGATGGCAGCGCAGACCTCAGACAATAAAATAGTCCTTGGGAACCATCCATGAATACCTGATAATCCRCAGATGATCAGGCAGCCAAACGGACATTCAAACCTCCATTCCAGGTGCGACACAAGGCAGGGACATGCACAAACCCACAGTGTGGGCTACAAGCACCGCACAGAACAAAATACAGTTATTAAGTCATTACACATAATGCCACAACACAAATAGTTAAGAAATGAAAGACAGTATCATATACATAACAGCACCTTAATGTATGTCTCATGTACTTAACTGAAGTTGCGGCATGTTTAACAGAGCAAAAACAGGGCCTGCAAAATAACAACCAAATCATCATAATTTAAGCTGCATTAAAACCGATGTGAAATCACTTAACTATTTTATAGGTATAGATGTTTAAAAGCAGATAACAGCTGGCACAAGAAAATATAATTCCATTGACTTCATCATCCTTTTTTAAAAAAGGAGAGTTCTGCCTCAGCAATTACAGTCCTTATTTAATAGCTCAGGAAAACAGAGATAAAAGGATATTCAGAGACCTGTAAGACTGAAAAACATATGAGATCTGGTAGAGTGTTGAATATAAAAAATTTACAAGCTATGTCTTCACCTTTAATGTCTAGTTTTTTAAAAAATATATAGAAAAAGATGTTATAAGGATATAGAAAATAAATCAGCTACCTGGCAAAATGATATTACCTATTTAGTATAAAATGCAGCRTCTCTAATTCTGGTAATAGGAGTAATACTTTAAAAAGTCATATAGTATCTAAAGGCTGCAGTCCAGTAATTATGCTACCTGATAGATTTGTCCCAATATCCTCACAAAGGTGGTGAGGTTACTTCTCACTTAACTAATGATCACCAACTTTAATTAATACCATTTAAAAGTAACACAATACAAAATTAAAGGCCYTCACATAGTGCTAGTATCCCACCACACGACATAATCCAGAAACCATACATTAAAATTCATCATTATCAATTACAACTCACCACAGCTTTCTACAGTCCTGTAGATTGTAGAATCTGTTACAATCCTGTAGAAGCCATGGTGAGGTGTAATTGATAATTGTCAAAAGTGAATTGTAATTGTCAAAAACAGTTTTTCTTATAATCTTTATTCCATGCTTTYGCATTAATGTGTGAAATCCATACTACATAGTATTTAATAACTTATTCTCAAAATAATTTCTAAATCTGAAAATGATAGATATGTAATGACAGATGGCTGCTGAGAGAAAGAAAAAGTATAGCAATTTGTTTAACGAAAAGTACAAATGTTTAGTTATTTTTTTCACAATTTTTGCACTATAGATAACTAATTCCTATCTTAAAATTTAGGTTAATCTATGAAGTGCCCTTAGGTCTTTAAGTATATTTTAAATTTCCTAAGATATTTTCCTAGGATATTTAAAATTTCCTAGTTTTATTATATTCTTCAGTGTCCTAATTTATACTTCAAAATTCAACAATGTCCTCAAATGGTTAAAAAGGTTTTTAACCACAGAAATGATAAAAATCTACCTCAACTGTAATTCTATCTCTGATACATGCTAAGATAGAACTGCCAGAATCAATTTATTGCACATATAAAGCCACGAGTTTCTAGTCTTAGCCAGTGTAAATCAGCCTAACTCTAATCAACCCAATCAGTGTCCCAGACCCACTATATCTGTTTCGAATATGTAGTCTTGACTCTTACAAACTSCAAGCAATTGCTCTAACCACAGCCTATTACTAATTGTGATGCTATTTGCAACTGCACTACTATAATGTAAAAACAACAATACAAGTGCCTCGAATCACTGCTTTCATTCACTCCTTGCTTTCCTGACCCCTTTCAGTGAAAGGTTTGTACGGCATTTTTTCCCCTGTTTTTTTTCTAGACAAAAGTTGATGTGATTTAATCTTGCCACATCAAAGTTAAACAGTATTAGGACTAAAAGAGGATCCTTATCTCTGCTTTCTTACTTTGACAGGATACAAATATCGAGTTTTCTTAGAGCTCTGGACTCACACTGGATAAATAACTTCATAGTGTGGTAGAAGGATGTTTTAAAGAAACCAAATGGGCCAGATATGCCCAGGACAGACCAGGCTAGAGAGCAGTTTTGATAGTAAAAGGCCAGATAAAGCTGATGGAAATGTTGTCCATTGCCTAATCATTCCTCACCCAACTTTTCAGCTGACTTTTAAGTATCTTTTTTTCAGGCGTGCCACTTTCTTAAGGAAACTCTTAAAAAAGGCATGTTGAAAAAGATTATTTTTATATAATTGCTATTGTTAATAAAAAGGATTCAGACACTACCCAAAACTGAATTAGACACCTCACAATATGCAGAGGTAGRTAGGCTGGTCCCTGAGAAGAAAGATTGCTATTCAAGTTAAGACAGGACAAGTAAGTACAACTTCAAATAAAGAACAAAGAGATAAAATAGTATAAACAGCCTTGCACAAAGGAGTGAATGAATCATCCCTCTTAGTCCCATTTTTTAATGCTAACGTAATAAATGCACTACACTTCATCACACCAGTTTCCCTCTTACAGATGTTTCTGTAGGCAGGGCTTCCAAGAGCAACCCCTGAGCAGTAGAAAGGGCCTTCTTCCACCTTTGGCCACCTCTTCCCTCAAGAAAACACATGTGCATTGTAGGACAGCAAGAACTTTTCTTACTGACTTTGGGACTAAAAGGCAAAAGACATCCTGTTGCATGGTGGAACATGCAGTCATTTCTCACCTACTCTTGAATATGAGAGAAACGTTATAAAAAGCCTGGGAAAGGGATGAAGGCATGGATGAGGTCTATAAACCTATGATATGGARAGGGCAAACAGAAAAGGACTTGGCCAATGTCTTGTCCATACTGCTAGTAGATGGCATGAAATGAAGCTAATAGTTACACTTGCTCCAAGCAAATAGAAGATAACCCCTCTCACAGTTGTGTATTTCTTAAGTGCAACTGCTTGATACAGGATGGTGCATATACTAAAAGTGCATGCAAGTTCCARAAAAGCTTGGAAAAATTCATGGTAGAGAAATTTGTAGACAAATTGCTCATTTGCCAAGAGCTGGAAAATGCTCCACCATTTTTAAGGAATTGAGAGTCAGCTCTTTGTGAGTTGCTCCTTCCTACATAGTCCCCAGCTGACACGGAAGCAGTTAACCAAATTAAAGGGAAAAGTTTTCTAGAAGAAGCTGACAAGGAAATTTTGATATCTAGCAACGTTGCTGAGCTAGGAGCTTTCCTGGCACTAGTAAATGAGCATAGAAAATCTATTTCATGCTTGTCAGATGAAGTAAATCCTCTGATTAATTCATTACAAAGATGAGGATGCCCCACTGCTCTCCCAGTAACCTTGTCTTAAGCACTGAAGAGAGATGTGGTGTCTCACATTACTAAAAGGCAGGAAGGATTTCTCAAAATAACCACTTTATAGGCTCTGTGAAAAGCCTATAGAAGTTAAACTCTGACTGATGCTGGTACTAGCTGAAATAATTACTTACAATTTTATAATATACATCTTTGCATCTAGGACATGAGCCAGTGATCCTGTCATCACAGGTAAAATTAAAACCCTTTCAACACCTTATCGTCCTAATTATGTCTTGACAAAGTCAGTAAATCTTGTAAGTGATCTAAAAGCTTCACAGATAGACTGTTGGTGAAGCMCATACTGCAGCAAATGGGTGAGGTCGGCTTTGGGATTGGGAACTACAAGGGATAATGCTAGGTTTCTCAGTGCACAGAATTCCCAGAGAGCATATATACCAAAATACTCTGCTTATTGGTAAAGTCTGTGAATTTGAATTAATGGGAGTAATTTATTGAATTAATCAGAATAACTTAATGGCTTGAGTGATCTGCTTCTGCAATAAACACTGTTTCTTAAGTGGGAAGAAGCTATGATGACAGAATGGAATGAGAGTTTGGCCCAATATTTTATACAAAAAAATTAAATCAGAAACATGTAATATAGATTAGTTCTTAATTTTATGTGGGACCCTTTGAAATCTAATGAATTAACTTTTCTCTGTGTGTAAGTGCTTAGAGGTATAAATACTCCCTTTGAATCTGGTACTGTATCACAGATCCAAGCACCTCTTTCACTTAATCTTTTTGCCCAAGATGATTTATGGTAACTTAGAAGTAGATAATCTTACGGGTTTTTTTAACTACTTTTTACAAAAAGAAAACGGATTTTTCCTTCTTGTGTTCTACTAATGACTTGTTAACTGATCAATTGACAGCAATCTTTAGTTACATGAACTGTTCATGTAACTAAAGTGCTCTTCTTAATTAATTTGAACATGAATAATTCAGCAGTTTTCCAGAGTAACTTAGGTAATAGGACATGAAAAACACAAGCTACACAACAATTTTCCTTTCCAAGGTTTTRTTAGTCGCAGAGCACAACATTGGAGAATCCACTTTGTTTCTACAAACTGTACCTGAAGTGATTAATCTTTCTAGAGCAGCTAAGCAGCAAAAAGCTAGAAATATTTTTGTATCTCAGACTCTTAGAAATTGCTTTAAGCCAGTTCTATACTCATATGTGCTAGATATGAGCAAAGAGTCGACAAGCCCTGGAAGGGATTATCCAAAGGGAGTCTCCCCTTTCTGCACACCCTTGTCTTATGTGCTGCCAAACATACTTAAAAGCTCTAGCATTAAAATGCTGAGATGCAAATTATATATTTTGTATCTAAATACTGGAAAAAACTATTTCTTGGAAAGCCTGATCAGAAGTGTTAGCATAGTAGTATGATAAACATGTATGATGTGAAATAACATTATTATCAACATATTTAAAACTAAAATTACTACAATTAATACAGTTTAATTATAATGATGGCRTGGTATGGTACAATAGTTTGTAGAGAAAATGTGCCCAAGGCACTCTTCTCCCTTGTTTAATAGTATTTCTGCCTTTGCCTTTTTTTTTCCCAAAGACAAAACTACAAGATGACCATGTAATAAATGACAGATTGCATCTTTTCTTTTTTTTTTTTTTTAATATTTCATACTTACTTATTTTTGTTGCCTTTTATATTTTTTCACATTAAAAAATGCCAACATTTTCAGTCATGGGTAATTAATTCAGTGCAAGTGAGTACTGAACTTCAGAAGAATATGGATCCTTACACAAAATTACTGTGGAAGAGGCCAGGTTGTGAACTGAGAGGACCATATGTATGTTCCTAACAAGCATTAAGCCAAGGACAATTCAAGTAGTTAATGCATTCAGAAAAGAGCAGTACGTTCCTTCATGTTTACTAGTGACTGTAGCTCAAATACTGCAAGTCTACTTGCTAACAGGTCCCACAATACTTATTTGGGTGTTCAGGTTGTAATAGCAGACTCCACTCTCAAATACATATTTCAAAATCTTGCTTAAASCTATACATTATTTGTGAGAAGAGTCAGCTGCAGGAAGGCTGGTTTTGCTATTACGACTTGGAGTAGCAGCTCTGCTAGCCTCCCTGCATGGTCACTTGAATTGAGACTAAGTATAATACCTAACAACCCCGCCGATAAAGACAGCCCTGTTGGAACCCTGGGAGGCCGTGTGTTTGTGCAGTGTTTACAGCACCCTCCTCGGGCCTTTTTGGAGATGAATGACGATACCATCCTATTTGAAACTTTGCAATAAAGATTAAATAGGTGGAGTCCTACAAAAACTGGTTTGAACTGGTTTATGTCATCTTAGATGAAGAGTTCCTAGCCCAATGAGACCTCTCTTGGCACTAGCCAAGAAAGACAGATGCTATTGGGAACCTACAAGTCAAGGGGTGGCTGCAAGAAGAGCCTTTTTGGCTCTGGAGAGAAGGCACAAGATTGTGCTGACGGGGCTTCTGCAAAGCTTCCAGGCTGCCACGATCACCTGAGAGGTGGACCGAGCCCTGCCAAGGTAAAGCGGGATGCASAGGAGCCAAGAACATCTAAGGAACACAAATAAGGGGCATCATGAGAAGGCGTTAGGCGCCTTGAGATGATGAGCTGGAAGCAGGATGCATCTGAACCTGCAGTGAGTTCCACTTGGTCAGCACTTTGCTCCAGAGCGCACTTTAGAGGGTCTATGGTCTTTAGAGGGCTATGGTGGGGGTGCGGGATTGGATCCATGGAGGATTTATTAGAGAAATAGGGCCACATGCAGGAATTTTGTAAGAATGTTCGCTCAGCTTCAATGTCAAAATGAGTGCGCTTTTTTTTTTCTCTCCCCCCTGTTAAATAATGTTTGATAAGCAGGTCATAAAACCAATCTGCATTTATGCAATATGTCACTAACTAATGGCACTTGATTGATCTTTCCTTTTTCCTTTAGCTTAATGATAAATTTAGTAGCAATAAGACTACACTTGGAAGACATTCATTACTTCTTTTGCAGCAGAGAGTGAATGAATGAAAGGGCACTGGGTAGATGTCATTAGACCTATTCTCCTTACTCTGCTAATCTCCTGTAAAATCTGCCATTTTCTAATCTTTCTTTCAAATTATTTCCCTGCCTAAGATCTCTCAGTGTCCTTTTTCTGGCATTATTAAAACTATTTTTTTATTATAGTACAGTATTTTTGTCTAGGGTTTGGGGAATATAAGGCACATTTTGACCCTTTATTTTTTGTCAATGAAATCAAGGTCTGAGGCTTGATTTACACAAAAGAATTCTCAATAGAGTAAAATTGTACTGTGCAGCTGATGAAAATGTATTAATGTGTTTTGCTCTCAGTTCCAAAGACCATCCACCAAAGAACTCATGAACTATGAAAGTGAATACTGAGTCTGGGTTCTAGAAAGCTGATTAAATTTTCTTAATGCTTTGTTTTGATTTTGAAACATAATAGCAAATCCACAGATATAAATCCATATTTTATGTGTTTAAATTAGAAACGCGAATTTAATATTTTCAGGAATGCAAGAAACATTTTAAAATTAGTGTCCCTATCAGCTGGTAAAATAGCCTTGAATTTGACCTATATGCTTACCTTGGAAAGGCATATGGAATATTGCATTTGTTAATTTGCATAGGATTATCAGAACTAACTTGCATCATGGCAGGCATCTGAACAAGCTCAGCAACTGATTAGGATTCAGATCCAATGAAAGATCTCAGCACGTTTACCTCGAAGTACATAAGTGGTTCCATGAATTCTGATACTGACATATTAGCATATTAGTAAGTGATGAAGCACATCAGCACCGATAAACATGCATGGCTAATAACAAAGATCAAAATGATTTTTCTTGATTATCCTACTATAAATATCTATATCTATTTCTATATCTATCTAAATATCTGTATCTAATTATAGATATCTATATCATTTATATCTATATAAATACCGATATTTATATTTATAAATATAAACTAAGCATGATTCTTAGTTCTTTCGACTACAATTGTTGAATAGTAAATCTGAGCAACTTTTCTATTAAAGAGTAAAAGAAACTTCCATTCTTCAAGAAAATATGCTGTTGCAGTTTGCTAAGATCTCATTTGTCTGCCCATAAATTGCAGTGTTAAGGGAAAAAAAAAAGAGGATATCCTATATACTCTGAAACTGCATTGCAAACAAAAAGAATTCCAAAGGTATTTTTATCTAAATCTTTAAGGAAATATTGATTCTTCAAGGTTTAATTCATAAAATGTCTGAATTATGCTGTGGCCATTAATGTCAATTAATGGATCTATGCAGCTCTTAGTTGAATCCCATATTCTGTTTTTCACTAAATCTGAGCTGTGTTCTTATTTGCTTCAGATGTTTGCAGTATGGATTACTACTCTTTTTCTTCTTGATGCAGCCAGAGGTAAGATGCGTATAAAGACAGATAAAGACAATGAGCAATAAAAGTTGTGTTCAGCTTACACCAGAACTACTAGACATGCAAAATYTTTGTCATGCCAGACAACATTTACACTTCACACTGCTAGACAGGAAACAAAAAAGTGGTCCTGGCTTCACAGATGGGAAAGAATGGATCAGTAGAGATAGACATACAGAGACAACCCAAGGAAAGAGATAAAATCCAAAAGATCGGTGGCATCAGTAGAAAGACTCTTTGAAAATAACAAAATCACTAGTGGAGTGATGCAGCACAGCTTAGCTGAGGGCTACAGTGGTAGGTCAGGATGACGTTTTAATGGCAACACTCCTGTGCCAGGTTTGCATCTCTGTCACGCTAAAGCCACAGTAGAAAGTGGGAAGCTAGTCTAGGCACTGACTACACTTCTGATCTCTAGGCTTCCACTAAAATTCAACTTTATTGCTTCCTCTAAAATATGATGATGATAAAATGGTAAAGGAGATGTTTAATGTAAGATGTAGGGTCATCAGAGATATGTATGTTAATACTTTGGTTTCTTTCTACTCTTTCATGAGTTGTCTGTGAAATAACACTACAGAAACTCCAGAAACATTAGCTCTAATTTGAAGGACTGCTCTAAGTCTATAGCAAAAGTTGCTTTGTTCTCTGGGTTCCCCAGGAAGACAAGTTTGCTACAAAAGGCTTGGATGCTTTACGGATGATCCTCCTTGGTCTGGGATTCCAGAAAGACAACTGGCGGGCTTGCCTAGCTCTCCAGAAGCTGTGAATACCAATTTCCTCCTTTACACTAGAGACAACATCATGCAATATCAAGTAAGAAATTGACTTGTTTTAAACACTTAGAAAATGTACTCAAGAAATAATATAGCTTGTTTTTTTACTTCAATATTTTTGCTCACAAATCTGCAGGGAAAGGTCTTAAGTCTATTTATACTCTCAGTGAACAGAGCATGACAGTTTCTTTTATCTCATTTTTCTTCATTTCAGCCATTTTACAGACCAGGTATATTAATAACGTATTAATTAACTTCTAACAGAAGTTAGCTGAGGTATTGGAACATTTTATATACACTCCCATAATAAGCAAATGGCTCAGATTCCATTTCCGTCATATATCATTATATTGCGAGAGCTAGGAATGGGGAAAGTCAATTTTGGTTCTCTGTGTCTCCAGCTGAGAAACATATTCTGGTAGAAGACCCAGTTCTCAGGGTTGTATTGCTCTCAGAATCTCTGCTTATGTCCTGAACAACAGTGACCCCTAATAGCAGATARGTAATAGGAGAGAAGATTGTAAAAGGAAGTAGCAATGTTCAGTAGAGAAAGAATGGAAAATAGGAAGAAAAAAAATAGAGAATGAAAAAGCAGATCCTAAAGAAAAAAATGCAGAAAAGAATGAAAGCACATGTGGAAAAAGGAAGGAAATGATCAAAAAAAAAAATTAAAGGAGGTAAAAAATAAAGGATGCAAATATTAAACATTTTTTTCAAGAATGGGGCTGAAAGTGGTGAGCAAAAATCCAAAGCAAAAGCCATGGTGAGGTACAGCATAGAGATGACCTGGATGTTTCTCTTGCAGAGATCAGAGTCAGGTTAGCTCCTCATAGAGATGCATCAAGTCAAAGAACAATTGGATGTATCTCCACAGCTGGGTCTGGGTAGCCACAACAGACTGAAGGTACATGGAAGAGAAAAAAAAAAAAAAGGGACAGGGTATCTGCAACGTTTCCAAATTAGTGGCAGTGAAAGGAAGCTATGGACAATGACAGAGCAACTATTAAGCAGCTGAAAGGATTTTTCAGCCCTGTGTAAATAAAAATATATTGAAAGATATGAGCAGTGTCTCAGTCTTTTCCTTTAAAGACCTTGGGAAAGTCTTACATGAGAACATGTACTTGACCTTCTTGAGATGCTGGAGGTGTCTGGCCTGAGCTCAGCCATAGCACAAATGGATTTGTGGAATTGTTGATTGTTTTGGTAAATAACCCATCAGAGAGTGTTAGCTTTGCTTGAAGAAAAAACGAGGAAAAAGAATATAATGATACAGAAAATTATGGGTATGTGATTTGTTGTTGTTTGCTTAGGCAAAGGCTCCAAATCTTTCAGTAAAATAAATGGCAACCAGAAACAGTGGAGATTTTAAATGATTTCTCCTTTTTATGAATCACCTTAGAAAAAGTCATAATTAGTCCAACAGCTCTTACTGAGACAGCCTGTTTGGTGTGTTCTTTAATTTCAATCAAATTCCACTGCAGGTGAGACATAAGTTAATTAGCACATTGCATTCTCTTTCAGGATACTGAATTGTTTATACATAACAAAAAGTAAAATAGAGTCTAAGTTTTAAACCAAAATAGTATTCAGAATTTTTTAAGAAAATAAACTGCTACCTCTCTCAATAGACCCAACTCTATATACAGTCTGTTGGGTTTATTTTCATACTGTTTGGAATCTCTTTAAGATAAAATAAAAATAAACCTATGGATAAAGCTCTTGCCTTCAAAGAGAAAGAAGGCAAAATCGGAAAGAAAAAGAAAGAAAAATTCAAAGTCACCTCCACAGTAAGTTAGAGATACTACTTTTGTATTTCATTGGCTACTTCTGATAAATGCTCATTCTTAAGAGGTATGTTGTTCCAGCAAATCTCAAAGCATTGTGCAAAGACTGTCAGTATTGCCAGTTCAGTTAAAGAGAGGAAGTGAATCACGTGTGGACAGGATTAACTGCTATATCTAACCAAGCAGCTAAAGAGTCAGGAACAAGTCCCATGTCTTCCGAGCTGAGAATTACGCTCCTACCATTGAGATCTCTATCCCTATACAAACACACTCCCTGGTACAGAGCATTCACATTGTTTTGTTTTGTTTTGACACAGAAAATTTCCGCTATAGATCCTTCAACTATCAAAGCTTCAAATTTTCAAGCACACAGGAAAACTCGCTTCATTATCCATGGCTATCTGGCTGGAGAAGACCTCTCCTGGATAACAGATATGTGCAGGGTATGAAGTGACTATTATTTGACAGCCACTCCAATTGCATTTGAAATTTCATATCTCCTTCCTCCTCCATTAACTGGCTTAGAATTCCCTGCTAAAATTTACACCTCTGCTTTCCTGTTAATACTAAGAATATAGGAGGAAAAAAACTCAGAAGCAAAGTGAGTTTCACGTGTCTGCCATTCTCAGGTACAACTACAGTGTACTTCAACTTCCTGTTAATTGCTGAATTCACCTTCATAGTGAAAGCTATAATTATTTGATTTTTTTTTCAATTCCTTCACAGAATTAAATACAAAAGTCACTTTTCCAAACTCAAGCAAAGGTTAAATTAAACTAAGATATAGTAAGAATATAACTACTGATATAATAAGAATAAACACTTTGTTCAGGTGATAAAGGTACATTTCAAAATGTAATTGTTTCAAAATGAAAAATCAAATATTTCCTGATATCAATGGCTAACTGGAGTATTTTATTTTAAAAATACACAGTTGGGGAACTGAACTACTCAACCACCTCAACACAAGTTTGTGGATCATTTCAGATGACAGAAGCATATAATTTTAGAGAATAAAGTTGGAGAGTAAAGGTCTAGAGAAACTATCATTTTTTTTCTAACTGTGGTACCGGGATTTAGAGAATCTGATTCCCTAAAGTGAACCAAGATATGTGGGACCGGAAACAGAACTGAAACAARCTATTGCGCATCTTAATACAAGTGTTCCAATCACTACCTCCACTCTGCCTCCTTGTGTTGATTCTGGAGTATTCGGAAGAAAAAATTCTAAAGATGTACCTTTACTAGCCACATAAGTGGTCAAAGAATATGGCATTATTTTACACTGTTACTTTTTGAAAAAGAAAATAAGGAAAGGCTTGATTTCCTAGGAGAAAAAACACACTACTAAAAATGACTTTCGAATCAATATAATTTTCCTTCAGAAACAGTCTCTGGCTAAATGCTCTTCATGCTGTAAATATCCTTGGTTTATCCCCACTCTTGACCACTTGGGTTCAACCTCCCTGACAAGGATAACTAATTTTTCAACTACTCCAAACTAGTCTCCATAGACTTGCAGACTATGAGTCTACATAGCCTACCTATAAGTTGCTCCATAAACTTCACATGCCCAGAGAAGGCAGCAGGAGTGGAGCTCAAAAGAGACTTCTGTGACAGAAGCAATTTGACAGCTCTACAAGTGGGATACAAAATCAAACCTGTATAACTAAAGTGAGTTAAAGCAAAATGAGTTGTTTGTATACGACCTAGAGGAGTTGTGATTCATGTGTGTTTCCTTCTTGTGTCTTGTTTTCACACCCACCAGTCCATGTTTCAGGTGGAAGACGTGAACTGCATCTTGACTGACTGGAGAGGCGGCTCCAGTGGCCTGTACACCGAAGCAGTTAACAACGTCCGCGTGGTGGGGGCTGAGCTGATGTATTTGGTGAACCTCCTTGAGGTAAAGGAACCTGTGGGACACAGTCACTGGTGTATAGTCTATATGACAAAGGACATATAAGGGTATCGCCTTGCTGCAAAGCAATCAGAAAGCATAGAGGTCCTCAATAGCGCAGCCGATTATCAAAGGTCTCTAATTCTGCAGGAACTGAGGTACCAATCATGGCCTAGTCGAGCTTGAGGCCTCAGGCTCAGTGCCTCAGGCTTGTGTCACCAACTTAGCAAGCYTTTTTTTCCCCCTGTATCTTCACAGAAGGAGTATGGCTACTCTCCTGCCAAGATTCATTTGATTGGCCACAGTCTTGGAGCACATGCTGCAGGGGAGGCCGGGAGAAGGAAACCTGGCATTGGAAGAATAACAGGTAGTGAAGCCATTACATTGGATAAAGCTTCATACTCTCACAGCAGGAGGAACCAACACAGAAGGGCTGAAGAAGCAGCTTCTGCCTAACAAACCCACAGGACAAACTGCACTATACAGAGGTTGTCCTGTGCAGTGATATATGGCTGTCATAAACACACATAAATGAAGCCATGTCACATGCCAGACTGGAACAGAGCCACAATAGTTCCACTGTCCTTTCAATAGCTAAAGATCAGTCACTTCGCATAGGTCACAACAAATCTCAGCATATTACTTCTGATTTTCAGTGATATTAAAGAGTGTATTATATGTGGAGTAAATGATTTATAAAACATTAGAAATTTTTTATCAACTTTTTTTTTTACTTCAAATCCACACTATCGTGACTTTTCAACGGTTCAAAAAATTGGAAATCTGAAACGAAAAATTTAAAACTTATATTTGTTAAGAAAATAYAATAAGTAGCCTTGGGTACCCTCAAAAAGAAGGTGGTCATTAGCTGCACATCTATGCAGTGAGATGCAGCGTAATAAGATATTCATAGTATTTTTTAATGTCTCAGTATTTTCTACATCCATTTCTCCTACAGTCAGTTCTTCTGTCTGTATGTATATGGCTATCACTGAGCTGTATATACATTATGCAGTGAAAAAAGTACTTTAGGGAAGCAGGATGTGAATTCCACTGTTTTGTCCCACAGAAGAGCCTACTTACACTGAAGAGACAAAAAACTTTCAAATAAGTTTTTCTGCTACTAAAAACAGAATTTTGACCAAATGAAATATCTTAAAATCTTTCATRAATGCACAACCTGCCCCTACCACACACGTTCTTTCTGACATTTTTCACCCAAAATAATCCAAACATTTTCCCATCAGTCTTCTGAGTACCAGCAGAAATGCAATGGCATTCACTGTATGCACACTGAATATGACGAGATGCACATACCTTGTTGTTCACACAGGCACACACATCTTCATTTTATTTAGGTTTGGATCCAGCTGGGCCTCTTTTCCAGTATACACCAGACATGGTTAGGCTGGACCCTTCAGATGCGAATTTTGTTGATATAATTCACACTCATGCTGGCCATCTGTTCTTTGACTTTGGTAAGTTTTGCATAGGAAACAACACTTACACTGAATTTTGCCATCGCCTTTAGAAACACCCTTGAAACGTTTTACATATTTCAGCTCCAGGGATTCTTCAGACTTGTGGACACCTGGATTTTTACCCAAATGGTGGAAAGAAAATGCCTGGATGCCAGGAGCTTCGTGCACCTCCTGCAGTTCGGAATGTCAATGATGTTATGAGAGGTAAATACATCTTAAAGTAAAGCCTCATTACAAGCTACCGTTTGAAATAAAGGATGGTTAAGATAAAGCTTGATGAAAGCAGACTGAAAGACTGTTCTGCTGACCTTTGTTTTCTTCAGGTGAACATATTCAATGCTCAATGCTAATTTCAGATCCTGCATGTATAAAGTCMTGAGATGTCAAGTTAACATGGGAATAACTAGTATAACGCAATCATGAAGTGATATGAAAGTGATTTTTAAAGCCTCTGTTAAATCTCCTAACTTGCTTCATGTTCCTCAAACACGAAGAGCTATTCTCTTTCTTCGCCTTCATTTTTTTTAAGAAAAATTCTTAAAATTCTGTTTAAAAAAATCAATATATATTAATTCAAAATATTTTTATTCATGTAACTTGTGAAGGATTCACATAGAAACTGTAGATTGTTTGAACTCAAACTCTTTTGGACTCAAAAGACTTTCAACTTTGACCACAAAACACATATTTCAATTCTTACCAAAAAGAAAAAAAAGATTTTCCACAGTCATTTACTTATGCTGCTTTCAGTGTTCTGCAGTTAAATAAAACTCCAGCTCTATTGAACAAGAGCAGATGGATGACAGCATTCATGCAGATCCTAGAAATAGAGACAACCTTAACTCCAGCCTCTCATTTGAACCTTACTTTGTACATATCTCCTGTCTGATAATATTTACATTTATGTATTGCTTTTATCTAAAAAGTGCTTTAGAAATACTACTTAGTTACTTCCCTCCTTAGCTTTTGATATAGTAGGAAAAGGAGGATTATGATCCCATTATAAAGATGTTAAGTGACTGTGGCACTAGCACAAGGAAAGCCAATCATGAGATCTCACATTTTTAAAGTTAAAAGCACAGGCCCTTCTGAGTTAGGTTAAAAGAAAGAATTGTAAAGTAAACGTACTGAGGGAGCCTTCATGAGCCATATCATTTTCAAGAAATAGAGACAGAAGCACCTTTCAATTTTTTTTTCTTCTTTTTAGGTAAATAATACAATATATCAATATATATCAATTGTGTGTATCTTCCGGTCTTCCTTTAAAGTGTATAAATATTGACTGTATATGAAATTCTGATTTCACTATAGTGTCTGCCAGCTTACAATTACCTGTATGCCTCCAGGACCTCACTCTAATTGGATGAGGCTYCTTTTCCCCATTGCAACAAACTAGAGCCTATTTTTATRCAGTCTAATTTCAATACATTGTGCTTGGATAAAACAGAGTCTTCAGAGACACTGAAGACAATAGCTGTGGCAAAGGACCTGTAAATAGAGTCCCAAAAGCACTTTCTTCTTCCCAGCACTGAGAGCTTATAAATTTCACACTGAAGGGAAAATGTACGTGTTTCAAGTAATTCTGACAAAATCAAGGACAAGCTGCCAAACATCTTGCTAGTTACAGCATTTCACAACATCACCCATGTCAAATGACTGCAAATTTTTTAGAGCTTAAAAAACAGCAAAACCCACTGAAGTTACAACAATTACTACAATTATCTTTAATTCTAGAAATGAGTGGAAATTATGGTTTAGAAAATACCATGTTGTGATAATGCTAAGCAAATGACAACTACTTCATGGCCACTACCATATGCTTTGCAAATGCTGTACCTATGAATTATTCGGTCTTTAAAATATCAAAGGAAAAGCCTATCAAAGGAAAAATGCTGAACTAAAAGCAGAGCAGTACACATACTAGGACTGGAGGTTGCAGGAGTTCAGCATCTCTGCTCTTTGAGCTTCTGTATGAGCACAGAGAAGCACATAGGCAAATCTGATTCTAGCACTCCCACATCTAAAATGTGTGTTTAACTGCATAATTTCTACCATAAACCAAAAACTTTACACTTTAAAAGTCTTTTTAATTCTTACTTAAAAGAGAGACTTCACTGTACAAATAAATATTTTGAGCAAAAAAGAGCAATATGTGCYTTTTTTTTTTTTTTTTKGTKTGGACTTTACGGCTAATGAATAGCTTTAATCTTTCTTAAACTGTTTTTTTTTTTTTTTTCCCCCCCCTTCAGAATATAGATCTATTGGATGTGGACATAAAAGAAGCTTCCAGTATTATGCTGAAAGCATTATCACTCCAGATGGATTTGCTGGGTATCAGTGTGAAACATACCAACATTTTGCATCAGTAAGTGTCAACAACAAACATCTGAGAGGGACCAAAAAATTTTAAGCTCTTGATTAAAACTAAAGGAGGTCCCCTGAGACCAGTGCTTGATTGTTCTAGGGGTACCCATCACCAAGAGCTGTCACAAGGCACAGCCTTGAGGCTTCCTAAGACCTTAAACATTTGCACAAACAACTAACAACTGCAGTATTTAGATGAAGTTCAGTAGCACTTCCTGGTCTTTCTTCCTAATAGAAGTGGGTTTTTGGTGGGCAGATTCTGGCAGTGCACTTGAGGCCTGGCTAAAGAGAAAATACTTGAGATTCATTTCCATCTCCTTTCAAAAGGAATTATTACAACACTGCTGAAAGGTTGTTATTCCTTGCAGCAGTATTGCCGCAGGATTTAAATGAAAAGCAGAACTCTGGGCAATCTAGTGGTGAGAGGAGAAAGATTTGTCARCTGCAGAATAAATAAGTGATGATAACCGTGTAGCCTTTCATTCATCTAATGCCCAGAGAGTCAAAGACAATACCGCATTTAAAAACAGTACTTCCCAAATATCAAAATTYAACCATCTGAAATGCAAAGCTAGTTTTCCTTCAACTGAAATATAATAATTTCTTCTGAAGATTTACATTTTTTTCCTTTTCTTTTTCTTTATGAACATCAAGGTCTTGATCCCAATGTTCAATCTACAGTTAGTTTTGTTTAAAAGTTCCGCATGGCTATAAGGCCTGATAAGGAGACAAAACACATTCCAAAATGAGATCACAAGGGTAAACATTCCTAAACTTAATATGATTATCCACCCTACAGTAAAAAACAAGCCCAATCTTTCAATAGGCCTCATGAAAGAGGTACATGCCACCTCTGTTCCAGAACAGGTAGTAATGTACAGTACCCATTGAGGTATTTACTCATAGCTTCTGCTGCAACACAAGGAATTAAATCAGGTTTTCAAGATGATTCTTTCTGATTTTCAATCTACTGAGTTAAGCATACTGACCACCTGAGCTCCTTTTTCCACCACATCAATAAATACTGAACAGTTGAGCTGACTCAAGTACTTTTTCACTTTTCAGAAATTTATATTTTAGCTGGGCTTCAAAAAATATATATAACAAAAGCTGAAATGCCCTAATATTTGTTACTTTGAGAATGGTCATTAGAATAGATAATCATTGTGATGGCCTTTTATTCCTCCAGGGAGACTGCTTCCCATGTCCCAGAGAAGGATGCCCGCTGATGGGTCATTATGCTGATAAGTTTTCACATAAAACTGGGAAAGAACAGCAAAAGGTTTTTTTAAATACAGGGTCCCTCTCTCCATATGCTCGTAAGTGCTCATTTGGGTAATGCRAATGATGCTCATTTCTAAAGTGACACTGAATTCCCTATGAACAAATATCTCTCTTGTCTACAGAAATCCACTAAAGTTAGCAAGTGAAGCTTAGTATAGAATCTGGAGTTTCAAATGTGTTAGGAATATGCATTTCCAAGACTACCTAGGAAAGGCTGAGAAAACTAGAGAAACAGATCAACTAATGGTGACCTCTTTGGAGTTAAAAGCTCTGATAAATTTTGTTGATTATGTGAAGACTTGGAAAATTCTATAATGCTGTAGGTGGGAGGAGGTTATGCTGAAAGCACAGAATTTCAAAGCAAAATGTTACATTCTCATTCTCATTGAAAAAATACATATGAGTATTTTTGCAAAGCTCAAGTCATAATGGCAAGCATATGGAAATATAGTTTTATTCTCCTATTATTGTAGAAGCAGCCACAGAACTGGGAAATGAGAAAAAATCATAAATAAACCATTATCTATGAAAATCTATGAAAACAAATACATTTTTAAAGAGGTTGAATTGATTCTTCTTTTAATAACCCAAATTAAAGCCAGTGCAAAAGCTTTCTAAACCTGTTTACTTGAAAATAACATTTACTATTGCGTGTTAGATCCTGCTTCTGATTTGGAAAGGCATTTCAGAAGACAGGATTTTCTGAGCAGTGACAAGGTATAAAAGAAAAACTTAACACTATCAGAACCATTCTGGGAATGTTGCCAATATTGTTCAATACACCTTTAACAACACAGTTATCCAGTGGACATCACTTTATAATTCAGAGCTAATATGCTCTGAATTACGTCTTGAGACCTTCCAAATGGCTCATAAGTTTAAGAAATTATGAGATTAATACTAAGGCCAAGTGGAAGAGTGAAGTACATACCGACCATTATAGCTGATTTAATTCTTAGCATATCTAGGAGACCAACAAAGGTTGGARCTGTGATTTAGACCAGTGTCAAGGTAATTAGTATTATTAGAAAACCCAACAGACCTAACATTTGATTTAATGGTGAATGACATTTTGTTTGCTCTCAAAGCACATTTCTACAATCCTTTTCCCCCACTGAAAAACATTGAAATGTATGAAATATTTTACCATTAAGAAAGAAATCTCTGCACAGATTTCTGTTCCTGTTTCTTTGTTTTGAAAGGCTGGAGAAAAGAGATATATGTCAGAGTATCTGCAACAGAAGCCCTGAAAGGAAATATAGATGTAGCCTTGACTGGAACTAATGGGATCAAGAGAAAATATACAGTCAACAAGTAAGTTTAACATGACAGCTGAAAAAAAAATGACTCTAACAACATCATTATATTCAATGCACATATGACAATTTTAACATGTCTCATCTTGCTCTCTTTGACCTTACCACTGATTTACACTGGTAGCAAAAGTAGCTGCTAAGTGATCAAAACTCCTCATGCTACAGACTGTGATCAAAATATGCTGGCTGATCTTCCTCGTTCTGCATTTTCTTTTCTGAGGATGCCACTCAGCATAGAGGGCAGGAGCAAAGGCCTGAGCGCAGTCAGCTTCTGGATTCAATTTGGTGATCCTCCCCAAGAAGAGAGAAAAAGAGCTATATGATGTATATGATGTGTAAATGAAGACCACTGACCCCTCCTCCAGTAAATTAGAAACAGAAGTAGGAAAATTGCACCTTGCTTAAGAGCTGTGCTGGGGTCTGGAATTCCTCTCTACTTAGCCTGGTCTTTCCTAGTAAATGTGAATTTAAATGTAGTAAATTGATCGTTGTCAACAGTACAGTTTAAATATTGTAAAACCAACCTTCCCTGTATTGGAACATTGTCCTCTTACTGGTCTACACCAGAAGTACATTTGGTTGCAAATACAGTGATACAAACACAGGCAATGTCCATGATAATTTCCCACTGCAATATCCAGCTTTTGAGCAAGGACACTGGACCAGTGGAATGTTTTGTCTGGTCCATGGACAATGTTGTCCAAATAAATATTTGATGTATTTTATGTATGAAAACCTAAGATCTAAAGACACTTTGTAATATGAGTTCAATGACAAGTCAGCAGAGAGGACAGGAGTTGGTATTTCTGGATTTAACAGGTGATCCTCTGCTACCTGAGAGGATTTAACAGGTGATCCTCTGCTACCTGAGAGGAAGGACTTCAATTTGTGTGGGATTCTGGGATAACGCAACTAAAGTATAACAGCGCTGTTCAAAACTTCTGCTCTCATGGCATCCCACCCTCATCTCCCTTTTACCTAAGTTTCATGTAGCAACTTTTTCCCTCAGTTTTATATGACATAGAGCACCACTTTTATGCTTTTCCTTTGTCAGGGGAACCTTTGAACCAGGCAGCACATATCTGAACTATATCGACACAGAAATTGCTGGGAACATTTCACAAGTTGAGTTCCTCTGGGAAAAGCAGCCAGGTCAAGTACGTGGAGGCTGTATGGGAGCTGCAGAAGTCACAGTAAYATCTGGGGAAGATGGAAACGTGTGAGTACACATTCTCAGTGTGTTTTGTTCTACAGCTCTAGAAAGAAAAAGAAAAAAAAAGAAAGRAAAAAAAGGAAAAGGCAAACTCTTTTGCAGGGTAGAGTGTTCTTTAAAGGAGATGGGATTAAGTAATGAAATTAGAARCCTAATCCCCATTTCATTAGGTTTGAATAACTATATACTAACTAGTATAAAAAATCCTTGATAATACAGACACATATTTATATTTTTAGGCTACTAGAAACCATCCTTTGGCCTAATATGAAATATAAATATAAAAAGAGGTTTTATACTTGCTGTTTGGGGCTGTTGCTATGAAAATGTCACATTGTGCTGAAAAACTACTTACTTAAACTTTTCTTTCATTGCCAGGTCTACATTTTGTGGCCATGGGACTGTGCAGTCAAGCCAATGGCAGATGCTGACACCTTGTTAGGGCTTCAGTGAGAACTCCGTGTTTGTTCACTGTGATAATGTTCACAGAGGAAACCTTTTTTTTTTTCCCCTCTCCGGTCAATGGCAAATCATTAACAAGATTTCTTCAACTGATACCAAAAATTTGCTCAGTCTTTTGCAAAAATTATAATTCCAAATCAATATTTTTGGCTGTTATCCAGGAGGAGTTTTGAACTTCCACTTAGAATGACACCTAGTGGGTATTTCACTAGTAACGTTTTCATGCAGTTGGATTGTCTTTCAGAATAAATGGGGAAAATACTGAAATATCAAAGGGAGTCCCAGGCAATTCTCTTTGGAAATATGCTTAATTATTATAGAAACTTCAAGGAAAAAGATAAACCCAAAGGGATTATATATAGCCATATTCCTTGTGTCCTTTCCCTGAGCAACTAAGAGGGACTACCACCAAAGTTGACGATCTGTCAAGCAGGACAACTTAATGCACAGCAGGTTATTTGGTTATTGCCTTTTTCTTGGGGCACATTGACTCATTGACTAAGACTGTGCAGCTCTGCTGAACATTGGATAAGCTGAAACTTCTTATCTAAAACTGAAACTCTCTTTATCAAAACATTCTTGCATGATTCAGACTTTTAAATTTCCAAATAATTATTTTTTACCAATGGACCTGTATTTTTCACCTATAACTTTYCTTTATGAAGCCAGATACCAACTTAGAACATTAATTAGGATCATGGTTATTTTCCCCATATAAAGAACATATTACACGACATTCTGTGTTACAAACCTGCTCACTGCAAAAATGATGATCATACTGAAATCAGGCCTGATTTCTATACCTATAACATTGCCTTCTCCCAAATTTGAGAGTACCTTGGTACTACTTAACAAAATCAAAGTACCTGGAGTTATTTACCAGCACTAGCCCAAGTTCCAATGTTCAGTTCCAATGTCCTAGTTCAGTTCCAATGACAGGTTTATGATCTGGGCACAGAAACCCCACGTATGAATCATTTTTTGGCAACTCTTTTCAACTTATTGTAGCAACTCGCTATTGCAGAGCACTTCCAGTGAAGTTTATCAGAAGGTGTTAATCAGCTCAGTTACACAAGGCCAAACATGAGTGATGAACAGGCGTGTTTAAAATTAGATATCAATAATTCTGAAATGTCAGAGGCCACTCATCCCCAGCGAAGTCCATCCTTAGGAGGCCTGCAGCAAAGCTGACAGATCAGCAGGCCACCACCTCAAGCACGTCCCTTCTGCACCCTTCCCATCTCCAGAAATCCCAAATCCTGAAACCATCGTGAGCAGAGAACTTGTCCTCCTCTACCCCTTAGAAGAACTACTTATGCAAGACCTGCCTCTTGGATCTTTGGTCATCAAAAAATTAAAAAAAAAAAAAAATGTATTGAAGGCCAAAGAACTGGATTGGATCACCTGACTTTATGACCTGAGAAATCAGTGTGAATAGTTTCATGTTAGCCACTGCTTCCCACAACAAGGAAGCAATGCTCTGTTGAATCCACGACATTTATAAAGCACGATTCCTTCTTATCTCCCCCTCCATACTTGACTCTGCCATTCCAAAAATTAATTTGATTTTTTAATGAGTAAATTATATTCCCCCTTTTAAAAACAAAAGCTTTCATTTTGTTTAATTTTAAAACATTATTTCAGCAGCTTTCCAGTGAAGTGTAATGGTACACATGTGTTGATGAAATCACTATAAATGAATTTCAACTGAATAGATTGCTTAAATATACATTTTCTCTTATGATCCATTTACTTAAAAATAAAATATTGCATTACTTTCTTCCCCTTGCCTGTTCCCTCTTTTATTATACATTATTGCTTGAGTTCATTTTCCTTGCTTGGTATAGTAATCAACACTGCACAATTTTGCTTTCATGAACAAAGATGAACAAACATTGAAAGTAATTGTGTCGTGTTGGTAGCATTTTCTTTGTTGGTAGCATTCTCTTTCCTTCTATCCTTTTCCACATTTAAAATTTTAACTTCGTATTGAAACTCTTGGTGCCATCACTTCATAGTATTGGAGCCAGTCCAGAAAATGCAAGAGTCTGATATTTCACAAGACAATCTTCCTTTATTAAAGACTGTAACAGGTAATACTTTCATATCTTCATGGCAAGGCAAGCCAGCTTTTTATAACAACTTAAATTACATCTTTAAAATGTCAAGTGATATGTATTATTTGGTATGATTTGCTGCCATGCTGTATGGTAGGGTTTTTTTTTTTTTTTTTCCAGATGTGCTTTTTTCCTAGGGTTTTTAAGGACATTGATTTTCATTCAGTCTTTCAAGTAGGTAAAGTAGAAAGGAACGGCATTAATAAACAATCCAAAATACTACCTGATCCACCTACACTATCTGTCTTCACATTATATGTAGTAGGACAAGAAAAATAGTTTTAGGAGAAACAGGGCAATTTCTCAGAAAATGATACATGCTGCTGAGAAAGGAAGAGCTGTTTATGAGAATTCTCCACTATCAGGGGAAAACAATATTGCATGGCACAGCAGACTCTTCATTTCTAAAAGCACAGTCAATCAAAAGGTGCCTCTCATAAATATTTGTGAATTCAGAACCAAGTACACAAGAAACAATTTAGCCAATTAAACAGAACTACCAAGCACAGGTGGAGACATTCAGCATATGCAAACATTTCTCTTGTCACTTTTGATCCTATCTATTTCAGTGACTATTCAGATGCTTTCATGCTACTCTAATATCATAGACCACCTTGAAAAAATCCTAATATATGAATTACAGATTTGCAGCAAATCAACCTATTGTATCAATTCATTCAAGAAGCCCTTTTGGTCTCAGTTACATCTCAGTTACAGATGAAGCTCCACAACCAATGCTCTTCCATAGAAAGCCTCCTCCATGTACTCGCTGCCTTTGATACTTATTGCATCATTTTATAGCCCAGTCACATGGCAGAATTTTGCTTTATTTTAGCAGAAAACATCATGAGAAATCTCATAATTTTCTCCAGTAAAAAAAATGCATCGGACTATTTTTTTTCTCTACTTAATCTCCAGGATCTTTATTTAATTTGCTCCTATAACACAAGTGCATGAATGGTTACAAGGGCTCAGTGCCTAAAAACTCACTCCTGTCCTGAAAGGACTTGCCGACAGATTGAATTGATAGCTGTATCATATCAGTTACTAACTTACCCATGAGAGATATGATGCCACATGGCCTGGGAGCAAGTCTGTCTTGCCAGCTGGTTAGGATTCCAACTGGCTTATCACGGCCTTGCTCTCATCCCTTAACATTCCTACCGGTCTAGTGAAATTATTTACATTAAATCTCCCCCTCTCTGCCCTCCGTTAAAATTACTGATTTTTTCCTACAATAGGTTCCAATACAAACAGGTGCCCATTGCTGGCTAAAAGGAAAGATTCAGTCTGTTCTTTGGAACAAGAGTTTTGCTGACATTTTGATCCATCCAGGCTATTCTGTATAACCCTGGGTTCAAAGAGTTATATTGAGTATTCCCCTAGAACTAAAGTGAGAATGAGATGTTCTAAATGTGCATCTCAGGTACTTCATGTGCTCTTCCATAATCAAAGCGTAATGAGACTCAGGTTGCCACGAAGATGGTATAAACTCTCTCTGAGCGATCGACAAGTCTGTTTCCAGGGGCTCTTCAAAATCTTTAAAACTCATGGGTATAACTCCTCGGTCTCTTATTTTTCCCTTGTGCTAGCCACATATCAGGGACTCTTCTATCTGTCTCCACGGTGCTTTAAGCAATGCTAATTTCAGTCTTTGGGAAGCATAAGCTGATAGCATGCCCAGATATATTTCTTTTGGCGTATTTCCAAAAATGAGGAAAGCCAAGAATCTGTTTTTTATCTTTAAACATCAAGGGAACTCAAACCTCTGTAAAGAACATTTATCATCACCAAGCTCTCACAAACAGAACACACCTACTCTGCCTCGTTACACAAAACACACCTCTCCTCCTAACTACCACAAGATCGGATGGGGCAAGATATCTTACAACACCGGAAGCACGAGCACTGTTCAAATAAAAAAAAAAAAAAAAAAAAAAAAAAAATACAGAGTGACAGGAAAGTCCCCTTTTCATCCTGTAATTTTGCTTTTTTTTAGAATAGGAAAGTGTGAGACCTGTTGTCCAGAATTCCAGATATTGAAGTTTGTTCTGAGCCACTGTTACGTATTCTAGGCAGTTCTGCCATTCCTCTTAATCCTTCTGATACCTTCAAATAAGAATTTTATTTTTAAGCATTCCTAGGAGATGGAGCACCCAAAGTAGAGGACTTTACCCTCTTCTGTTCAACTGTCCATTACTTCTAAAGAAGCTCTCCCCATGGATTATTCCTTCTCTATGCATGGTTACTTTCATCACCAGACATAAAATTCTCACTTCCTTAATTTGATATTACTCTCTTCAGATCTTCAGATCACACACAAAAAAAAAAAAAAAAAGGAGAAAGAAAAAAAGAAATTAACATTATCTTTCCATATTTTTACCAATTTAATTAGCAGGCAGCATGTATTAATGAAGGTCATAGATCTCTGTCATTTCCAAAATATTCCTTTTATTGCTGCTGTGCAATAGTGAAAAGGATGCACTAAGGCAAATTATTTTCTTCATGCATCCATTTATTCAATACAAGATTTTTTCACTTGATCAGAATACACACATCAGAGCTACACAACAAAAATATCAAGAAAATCTGTTATTCATGGCTTTGCCACTCAGGAACTAAATCTAAGGTACTCCAAGAAGGTGAGTGGTCTTTGTCTATACACACTAGCAATTCTCTGGGGGTTGCTATAGACAAACTGGCTTCCATATGACCTCCATCTAAGCTAAGAAATTCATTAACTCTTTTCAATCTAAAATTGAAATGAGAAAGTGTTCCTTTTAAAATGTTTTTTATTCTGTAAAAACCTTGGTAATTTATACATCACTACACTTGAAACACAGTTGCTGAGTTTCCTCTGGAGAACATATTTCTCCGTGAGTGTTTTGCTCCTGTTTTTCCTACTAATGTGAAGGCCACTACTGTCAGAATGCATTTATGTCCTTGATAATTTTCAAGCTAACGTTTCTAAAACCATCTGGATGTGTCTGCCTACGTACTGTTGGAGGTGACTACAAAAACAGCCTTTTCTTATTCTCCATAAAAACCTCTTGCTCCTCTTAAGTTGTAAAACTAGGCCAAGGGAAAAAAAAGCTGCTCCTAACAACATGCTAAGCCTCAAAATTCTACAGGTTCATCATCCTGAGCTGCAATAATCTAATCTGCAACACTGTGCAGGTTCCCTCTGAAATACACTGACAGTGAAACTTGGTATTGAAGATTTGTACCAACTCCTCACATTTAGCAGACTGATATTTCTCAAAATACAGAGCAGATTGAAAAGCAAAAATAAATAGGAAGATGAATGTAAACTCTTGTCAAATCCTGTTCTCAGCTAGCAGCATATATAGGTACAGTAATGCTGTACCTATACAGCATTTCTGCACTTTCTTAGAGTAGTGAACTATTTCATATGAACTAGTTCATAACTAGTGTTATGGGGGGCTCAGTGTCACACAACTGTCATGCACAAATTGCTAACAGTACAGTAGAAATAGCAGTAAAATATCTGAGCATCTTCGATACTGCTGGCCACCTAGCAAACATTTCAGATGGGTCTGAATTTCACAGGGAAGTGTTCAATGATTTCTAAAGATGCTTCATCATTAATAGACGCAGCAGAATTACTATCTATATCGCTTACATGCCAATATTTTGTCAGATCTGGCACCTGGCATTCTTTATCTCTTTTCCCTGCCTCCCCAACCTCTCTACTTCCCACACTTAGCTAATGAGCTATTTCAGTCTGATGAGCTACAGGTCCTKCAAGTGCTGCCTAATTTCCATCTTCCTGTCACTGAATATAGACTTCATTGTGACCAATTCTTACCGACTACATCTGTTTTGTTTTATCTGAAGTTACATACTTGACTTCAGCATGAGCAGTAATTAAATACAAGATCCAGTCACTGATCACATCACCCGCATCCTCCAGAGTCCTCTAAGGCTTCTTTATAATGTTTAATATTGACTCGCACTGCTCTACCAACAGATAACACCGAAACCCAGATCCAAACGCTAAGGCAGGTTTCACTAAGAGTAAGAAGTGACACATCCTCAGGACAGTGTTTTCACATGGTTAGCATTATAGGTCCTACTCAGCATAGCCAGCACATAAAAAAAGCTTATATTTAGTGCTATTTCTGGTATTTTCTCTTTTCTCAGATTGTGCACCCATCTCAAGACCACAAGCTGGTTTCTTATATGAGTTTTGGATTCGTCCCAGGCTATTTCCTGCCCTAAGGCACCTGATTCATTCCTTTGARTAAGGATGACTGTCACTCTAACACAGTTGCCGGAATAGATGATCATGGCAACAACCACCTTGTAGATAACAGTGTAGGTCYTGCAGTTTGAGGTGAGGAACTGAATGACCAGGGTTGTGACATGTTCCTTAGACTCAGTTCATGCTCAATGTCCAGAGCAGAGGAAAGAGGCCTGGACTCTGGTCACTAAGGTCACGGATAACATGACTATTATCATCCTTTCCTTCTGTTACAGACACGTTTTTGAATGAAACTGGCTATGGTGTCATCTGCTCTAAATTGGACTCACCATTTATGTTCAGAACTCATAAACCAGTGAGAAAGTTAGAAAAAAAAAAGGTACTTAATTTGTGAATCCTACATGGCCTAAGAGGTCATAGATTACAAAATGATATCGGGTGCATGAGACATAAACAACTTCATCAGCAAAAGCACAYGCTTCCATAAACTCTCAAATGCTTATGTGAGCAGTTAAACTTCTTGTAGGTCACACACTTTTGAATTTAAGCACCTATATTCCACCCAGTTTGTACCAAAAAATTTTCCTACTTTCTTTACAAAAGAATATAGATTACTCTCTGCAAATAAATAAACAAACTTGATTATAGCAAAACATATAAGGGCATGTTTCACAGGCTGTGTGAACTAAGGTATTTGCCTGATATTAGTCAGATAACTTTATCAGCTATCTGATAGCTGATCACTTCAAAGGGATGACATAGACAATGAAATTAAGTTCATATTCCAAACTGTCCTGCAGAGAAGGTTCACTTCACTGATTATAAGATGGGGCTTACAGTAACTCGTAACTGAAAAGATAAGTATGTCAAGCTGACTGGTATGAATGTTGCACACTAGAATCCCCACTAGGAATAAATTGGAATCTTGCTTTTAACTAAATTGATTGCAAAATTTTATGAGGTGAAAGCTTTGATAAATCGGAAATTATAAGAGAGAGAGAAAGACAAGGAAAGGCAACATTTTTATATCCATCAGGAAGTCTATCATTCTTACAAAGATTCTCAGTCACTCTTAGGAAGCCTGTAATTAGGTACCATGTGGGCAGGTCCGCACCCACTGCTGTGGGATTGAATCCAACTGAAAAGAGCTGGCAACAGCCAGCCCATGACACGGAGCTCGCTCAACACAGGTTACAGAGCAACAAGTTCTACATTTAGCGTGGTAAGTGACTGAAAAATCKTAAGGATTCTCAGATAATTGTGCTTGCTACCTACCCTTTGGGGTTGGAGAGCTGAAGGGTTGCTTGCTTAATAAAAGGTAGACTTGATGGTATGGTCTGAGTGAAAAGCAACAAGAAGGACTCYGAGTGATCCTGAGAACACTTTGAGAGAGGCTACGAGACTTGTGGCACCTCCAGTCTGGAAGATTCTAGTAAGAGATGATAGTTCCTGGGCAGCAATAATGTAATGCAGCTAGGAAAAGTGGGTGGATTCAGTGGGGCTAAGGTGGTTCAACAGAATATTCTTCAAAGGAAGATCAGAATGATGACAATTGTAGGTGGAATCATTTTTTCTTCTAAGGAAAATACATGAGGGCACTGGTTGAAGTCAAGGAGGAGGAAAAATTAGATGGGCTATGAAATAAAACACTATGAGGAGCACTGCAAATTTAGAGAGAGAATGGAAATTGGGAAGAAATATCCTCTTCTATGGAATAATGTGGCAAATAAAATCTGTTTYAKSTSWCWSYSMCAYAKAGAGRGRRRRAAAAAAAAAACCCTGTGGACTAGTCATCAAGACAGGATATTCTGCAATTCAAAAATGGAGAAAGGCAAAGAGTGTTGGGCTGGGGGTCGATTAAATTTAGCAATAGTCTAATCACTAAGAGGAATGGTGAAAGTCCTTCTGGAAAGACAAATAGCCTCATGATAAAGGTTTCTTAGAGGATTGAACTGGCACAGCAACCTGCCAAAACTGTATCATTCTTTTTCTGATGTTGGTACTTAGATTAAAGAATTGTAATTCTATCTGTAATTTTTAAATCTGATACCAGTGTAAGAACAAGTTGAGATCCCTATTAGTTAGGATATTGCAAAATGTTCTGAATTTGGAAGTCAAGGACACACAAAAACATCTTGAAAATCTGATTTTACTTCAGTCTCTAGTGATGAGCAAATACGCATACAACTCACATTCCTATTGCTTTTTTTCTGGGCTACTTCTCATATTAAATATCTTGAGAAAAAACATTGTCATTCTAAGGCAATTAGTCCAAGTTAAGGCCTTAGTCTCATATTCAATTTTAAGAAGTTGATAGATATTATCTCCTACCACACCATGGGACAATTCCTGTTAACTCTGTCCTGGCTTGTGCTCTACTGTAATATTAGGTGATCTGGAGGAAGGAGATCTACAAGAAGCTCTGGACATCCTTAATCCAACAAAAGATTTGCCTAATGCTCAATTTGTGTATCTCAGAGCTGTTCATTTAAGATCAGTTACCTTGTGGAGAATTTAATTCTGCCTAAAAGCTGCTGAGCTCACAGGAGAGGGGATAGGCCAATTTCAGGATGCTCTTTTACTTATGATTACTTGTTTGTATTGAATTGTGCCCAAGGGCCTTCATCTGGAATCAGAACCCCACTAATGGGCAATTTACAACCATATCTCAATGGTTGCAAATGAGATATGGTAATCTCATAACTGTAAATGAGATATGGTAATCTCATATCTGAGTGCTGAGGGTTTGGAGATGAAATGAAGTCTTTCAGTAACTGCACCAGTTTCTCTGCTCGCCAGAATTTAATTCACTCTGTCATGAGCACATTGCCCAGTACTGTACAACCTGGCCAGCATTTGATAATCTGGGGCAAATATTCTTACTGTGTCCATGCAAATGAACTGTGGCTGCCTGGAAAATCCTTGTAAGGAATGGGCAAGACCATCGCTACAAAAGTTATGTTCAAATAAAAACAAAAAAAAGGACACTTTTGGTTATTTGTATATGGGAAAAAYGCTTACATGATCCACTTTATAAGACTTATAAAYATTTTTGCAACACTTTGAACTGCAGTTTCTTTTCCCCATTTGGGTAACAGGTTACAAGACTCAGATGTGAAATCACCAAGTGTTATCTAATACTTCCGATGTTCCAAGTCATACAAGAAATTTCTGGGAGGGCATTTAACTTATATCTTCCTTATCTAAACTTGCATGCTAACACCTAAATGGTCTGTTCTTCTCTGTGCTGCCTTTTATACTTAACTGAGAATATGTCAAACAAAAAAGAGCTTAAAGAAAGAAAAAAATAAAACACTGGAAAGACAATTTTTTTAAACTGGAAAGACAAAATGCATTTAAATATATATATAATTTTAAAATAATGTAACACATTTTAAATATATAAATTATACATTTTTATTTTATATTATTTATCTTTTAAAATTATTGTATTAATAATTCAGGCCATTTCAGTTACTGATGCCTCAAACGTTTACTTCCATKCTGTGCATACAATCTGCACTATGAGTGCTTTTACTTTCCGAATCAACTGTAAATGCACAAAAAAATAAAGAAATCATGACCCCTTATTTACTAATCCTTTACTCTATATTTACTAATCCTTTAATCTGGATGCCAGTAACTTTTTCAGTCATGAGCTGATGTCCAGCAGTAGCATTCAGTGCAATAGCAAGAACTGATTCCCCTGAAAACACACTCAGTGATGATTCATTGAGCTTGAGTAACTAACTAAAAGGTCAAAAAACCTCAGCCAAATAAAATGATTTCAGTTTGTTCATGACTTGACACAGTTGTCTGTATAATAGTACATTTATATCATACTTAATTTAGTAATAAATTCTTAAGTAGAAGAGCGTATTATTGAAATCAAAGTATCAAGAGAGTCAAAATATTGATCTCATAAAAGTACCATGTTGATTTGTTGTGTCATGTAGCTGAACTCAGTTACACAACTTTGTTCTGCATTTTTCACAATTTTTCTTTCATGATTGAGTATCCTGTGAAAAGTTGCCTCAGATCTGCTCATTCATCCATTTTTTTACATGTTAGCATAATAAATTTCCTCAGATCACTTGGAATTCTCTTGCTAATCAACAGCAATGAAAAATTGTCAACAGATTTCTTGCCAGCTTTAAGACAGGCCAGCTATGAATTACCAAAATAACACTGATTTTGAAACATTTATTTCCACTAGCTTTTCCACAGCAGATCTAGAACCATTGTGTGAACAGGGTATCACCATTGCCATTTCTTTTGTTTTTGGCATGAACATCAGGTGACTTTTGCTAACCATTGAGAAAAGGCAAAGTGTAAACCTCTCTTCAGCTGCAGCATTGTCCTCTGCTCAATTTTATTTTAGAATGGAYCAGAATCATTGTGTTATTTTATGTCTTTCATACAAGAAAAAATCCATTTTAATTTACATCTTAATTCTCCTGGTCATGGGTCTTGCTGCTTTCCTTATAAAACATATGATTTCTAGCTACTAATTATCAATATTCCCCCTTTGCMTCCTTTTGTATGGCCTAAGGATGTTTTACCTCTAGCTTATCTATCTTTATTTTTATTCTAATGACAGAGTTAACAAATCTCTACCTAGAAAAAAAGTCCAGCAGTCATCTTGTATCCTGTTATTGCTCACCACTGAAGCAGACGGKGTGATAAGAGAATGGTGAGTAAAATTCTTAGCATTTAGGTAAATTAAACATTTTGTTTCAAATAATCACATTGCAGTTGTAAAAAAGAAAAATGCTGATAATTAAAAATCCAATTCCTTGGTCTTGCTTCTCTTGAATATTCTGTGTGTGCATGTTTGTGCATATATCCTGAGAGGGTGATTGGGTACATACGAAGTTTCAATTATATTGTTGACAATCATTGTGCAGACTTTGTCATATCTCACAAACCATCTACTAGTGGTCCATGAATCACAAGTTGAGCAATGCTGCCCAAAAGAGACCTTAATGGGTTCTTGTGAAGGACAACCCGTACTCCAATATATGTTTCATAAGTCAGAATGCCAGTCTATAAATATCTACAATTTTGTTTTGTTGTTGCTGTTGTTAGRAATAGCTAGTGTGGGCTCAGAAGCTCTTTTTCTCTATTTCATTCTCAGTGTAATGAGCAGAGTTTAGCACTCAGGAAACCTCTAGCCAGCAAAACTAGGAAGACTGAGTTTAAACCCACAAACAAGTCATTCCAGTTCCTCTTGTTCAGTACTAAGCATCTTAAATGCAAGAGAAAGAATTTCCCCCATAAAGTTGCGTACTGCCTCAACTCCTTTCATGTAGGTATCATTTCTTAATCTCTTAGCACTATTCTTGTTGTCTTTGGGCTACCAGACTCATACAAAGAGCCTAACCCTCAGAAAACTGGCTTCTATCCAAGCCATACACCTGTCTTAACAAAAAGATGGATAAATATTCCAGAAGAACAGCCTTTTGCATCTTCCATCACTTATCTGGCTACCTGTTCATTTCCACTTTCTGTCTTCTAATGAAAAATATGTGAAAAGAAGTCACTGGGCACTCTCATTCAGCAGCAATTTCCCACATTTCCTAAATATTTTCTGGTTTGTAATATATTCTGAGAAGAGGTACTGTATAGACTATATTTTCATTTCTTTTTATGACAAGCCTACTACGTTAGAGCTGCCTCTAAGTTTTGSGGTCTGAAAAAGAAATTACACTGTTCCTCATGCTATACTGTTCTCAGCACAGACATTGTGAACATGAGATCTCTTGAGAAATCTGGATTATTTTATAGGCTGACTGAACAGCCATTCATAAACATATATCAGAGCTCTCTAATTCACTTGACAAGCCACGTCTTCTAATTTTTCTGCACAATCATCAGGTTCTTAGAATAATGCCTGAAGTACTTGCCAAGAAGGCCTCCTCTTTTTTTCTGATGATTAGGACCTCTCCCTTCTTGTCTGACACCAGCTATTTTGAATGACTCCTGATGCTTTTCTCTCCTACCAACTGCCAACTTTTCTCTCTGCTTTCCATTCTTCCCACGATTTTCTCTCTCTTACCATGTCTTCTTCTCTTGATGTCACCAGTGGTCATACAGGTATTGGCCATAGAACTATACTTCAGAAGAAATCTGATGCTTCCTCTCGGTTTTGTTCTTTGCAACTTTTATTCACAGCTTAGATATTCAGACATGTTCTTCTGCCCTATCGCATCATCAGTGAACTATTGCCCAGACTTTAGCTACTAGGATTCAATGTCAGTACTCAGCACCACAGTGTCCRTGCTCTAACTATCCCATTTGGCTTGGTTAGTAAGTCAAGTAAATCCAGCTTCCACAGAGATGCCATCAACTGTCTTTGCCCCAGAGATGCATTGCTGGCTCATGTTCAGCTTGGTGTACACCAGGATGGCCAGGGGTCTTTTTGCAAAGCCATTTTCGACCTGCTCAGCCCCATGCATGGGGTTAGTCTCTACCAGGTGCTCGATTTTGCATTTTTCCTTGTATTATACCCTTTCAAAAAGAATAAATCACTCTAAAATGCTTAACCTTTATATTCCCTTTGCTTTAGGTGATTGGAGTGTGTATTATTGCATTTTATCTCCTTGGCTCAGTAACAGGTGAGATACAATATCTATAAAAACTATCACAAGAAGTTGAATAAAGACAAAATAAATAACATATATTATATATGAAACAATGACCAGTATCCTTTACATTGAAATTGTGTTAGGATTAGGTATTGTGCTTGATAATGTCCATTACTGTGTATAGAAGTAAGGCTAAAGGTTTTACTCCATTCAAATTTCTTTATTAAGAATATAAGAGGGAGAAAATTCTGTTGAAAATTCATGGAGGGGAATTTTACAGTCATATGCCCTTCTTCTGTGAAAACTGTTGTTTACAAGGAGCAGTTGTAAAAATAGTGTAATAAAAAGTGCTAGAAATGAAAAGTTGGGCATAAATGAGCAAAAGTGATCTTCTCCCCAAAAAGACTAGAATCTTAAAATAAATGATAATATCATTCACAATAGAAGGTGACTGCATAAATACCCTTCATTCCAAAAAATACCCTTCATTCCAAAAACACATAGCCTTGGGGTGGGAAGCACACAGAAGCAAGTCTAATGAGTATTTCTCAAAAAGAATTTTAAAATATTTACAAGCCTAGAAAATGCCACCAAAAGAATGTCCTGGAATTTTCCTGAATTCAGCTCAAATCATTTACTATTCATTTTGTTACCTACTTCAGGCAAGATCCATAAACAAACAAACAAAAAACCCTGAATCTGAGTCATAACTAATCATAAAATTATATCCTTGGTGTTCTGCTTCTCTGGCAGTCTCAAACATATCATCTAGCTGTAAGAGGTTCCAAAATCCTAACAAGTTGTTTTGTGCGCTCTAGGTAAAGAAATTTGCTACGATAGGCTTGGCTGTTTTAGCGATGACCCACCTTGGGCTGGGATCCCAGGGAGACTCCTGACAGGACTGCCTGACTCTCCAGAAAACATGAACATCAGCTTTTCTCTCTACACAAGAGAAACAGGAAATARCACACAGGTGATACTTATTTTAACATCAAGAAAAGACTAAGCCTACATATGTTTGTAAACTTGTTGAAAAATCTATGTCACTCATCACAGGCAAACAAGTAAGAATAAGGAGGTAGTGAATGAGCTTTGGTGATATTTAGAGTAAAGCTTGAAAAAAAAATCTGTATTAAGTGTAAGACACAACAGCCTTCCTAGCATACAAGCATGTGGGTTATGGAGCAGTAACTTTTGCAAGGATTTAGCTCTCAGAATATYAAGGACTTGCTCAAATAAGCAAACTTCTGGGTATTTGGATAGGGAAGCAAATGTTGATACATTAYACATGTTGAAATTGAGTCCATACTGTGACTTTTAAAAAATAAAAGCAAGTCTGAAGCAGAACAATTCTAGCATAATTTCAAAACCTGCATTTTTCCTCAAAATCTGTGTGATTTTCCACTCTTACCTGCCCTTCTCCGTTCTGCAAATAATAATCACTCAGGCTATTTATTCTTTGTAATACCGAGCAGAGCAATGCCTAGGAACTTTTAAAGCTCCAGGGCTGGTCCCMCATCACTTCAGCAAACGCACGTGAAGCTGCAAGTTCCCAGAGCTTGTGTCATCTGTGCTGCACAGGGACATTTAGGATTCCACTGGCATGGACTGGGATGACATCACTGTCATTCCAGACATCACAGCTTGCAACAATCCTGGTTGCCATGAGAAGACTCAAGCTCGGGTTCTCTAGGAGTGAAAAGTTATACCTGTAATAAATGTTTCTATCTGCAGAGCAGGGAAAAATGAGTAGTCACTTTGCACTCACCAGTGGGCTATCCAGGCTTTTCTATTGTTCATAAAATAAAATAGGACAAAATATACCTTGCACTACTTCCCTGCCATTAAACTTAACTGTATGATCTAAGGGCACAGCCCTTCCACACCCAAGCTCCCTGAGCTTGCATCATAACCACTATATTTATCTGGAAACAATACAGATGGTCAGAGATCATTCTCAGACTAAAAGGAAGGAATATGATTAAACAATTTGCAAGAACGTGTGGTGAACCAAGATCAGTTTAACCACTGTTGCCTGCAGCATTCAATTCTTYCAGCCATTCTGGAGTAGCTAATAACAAGAACACCTGTAGAAGCGCCATTGCTACAGACAAAAGCCATTTCTGAGATGCAGAGTAGCACTTGGAAGCTGAAGATYAGGTTGATTAAAAGGCAAAAGCAAAGAGTTGTGGGGTTGGTGAACTGTTCTCTGGAGGGCCTCATCCAACTCAGGTCACTACATATCATTTGACGATACTTGGGCTCCTTTAGGCTGCTTTATATGCTGTATAAGGGAGTTCATTAAGAGGAAAGGGCAGCAGAAACACCTGCCCTTGTACAGGGAGGCRCAACTTCTTTGGCAGCTGTGTTGGAATGGAGAAGGGTGACATGCTGAGGTGACCAGCTTCTAAAATTGAAAACTTTGACCATACAAAGAATTTCTGCAAATCCTACTGAAGGGTCAATGTTAATGATGTGATATTTTGCTGCCTTCTCTAAAACRGGAGGATAGATAAAAGCTCTAACTTTCATTTTGCTTTCCTCACACAGGTGATCTCAGCAATTAACTCCTCAACCATCCAAAGCTCACATTTTTCTTCACGCAGGAAAACTTCTTTCATCATTCATGGATTTGGCAGCACTGGAAAAAAAGGCTGGGTTGTAGAAATGTGCCTGGTATGAGACAGTATCCTCTGATTTCCACCAGCAGCTGAGGCTGCATTTTTTTTTCAAAAACTTATGAGCACTTGTAATCTAAAATCTTATATTTCAAAATATCCCAGCCGAAAGGAAAGAGCAATTCTAATTGCTCCTCCAAACTACAAACTATGGTTGTGGTGTGAATAAAAGAGAGGGAAGGCAGTGCAGAACTGCATGATCATTTTAAGCTTCTGTTTTCCTTGTCRTTTATATTCAACTGTTTAGTCTGTGTTAATTTTCATTTCCAGTCCTTGTTCTTTCCCAAACCTTAAGTAAGCCTTAGTAACAGAAAGCTACAACAGATCAGAGACCTCTGTAAGACTGTGACAATACAGGAGTTAACCTTTGCACTAGCTTTCCTTGCTAAAATAAAAACTTCCTACTTTGCCCAGAACCTTTCTATTTTAATAAGACTTTCTCAGTTTCTTGACCCTCCAAGAAAGTCAAACACTTGCAGCTACTGTGCAGTTGCRTTGTCTTTCCAATTTATTTCAAATATGTATACAAATAACTAAAATAATTTGATTGTTTTATTTAAAAATTGAGACTATTTTGTGAGGACATTCTTGTTTCAATACAGTACAGGCTGCAGTGTAGTGTTCTGTTTGCAAAGAATTAGAAATCCCATTAGAAATTACAATGTAATTGTCTATTAGGATTTAATTTGCATTTCTACTCGCTGTTTTATGCTTCTTTAAATATTTTGTTTTATGTGTTTCCACATTAGCTGTTGCTGGAAGTGGAGAACAGGAACTGCATTGCTGTTGACTGGAAAGAGGGTGCAAAAGGCACCTACGCCAGTGCAGTGAATAACCTCCGTGTGATTGGGGCTGAGATTGCTTATTTCATAAAAACTCTCCAGGTAAAAGAAACAGCTTTACAACCTACAGTTCACCAGTGCATATAGTTGGGTTATGATACTGCTACTTCTGTTTTTAACCTTGTCCAGTACAGTTGGCCAGTGCTTCAGGAAATGTTGTACAAAGGATGTAGTTTAGACCTGGCTAATAACTTTTAACTCTGTGAGGACTTCATGCACCCACAGAAGACACAAACAAAGCTAAACGAGTTGAAAAGATGTGCCAATAACTAAAGATCAGTAGACGACAACATTTCCATTTTGTGATACAGGCAAGAAGGCATTTTACAGAGGTGAGACATGTCGTGTGTGACTTACATGCTTAGAAGAGTTGCAAGCACTAGAAACTTGTGCTGGAAGTAAATTAGCATCTCAAGTTGGCATCAACTGAAAGTAACGGGAACTGGAAGCATCCTAGAGCTTCCCATGATATTGCCACCTTTGTAGTCTACAAGCAAAAGAAACTACCCTGTTGSTTTCTGTTTGTGAACTTCATATTACTGAAGACACGGCTTCACATTTACACACATAACACAGCATTTCTTATTCCAAAAGTTCAAGTTCCAAAGTTCTTCCCCCGTGACTCTCACAGGTGGATCACTAAACCTGCATTTTCCTAACAGGCTTATTAGGATTGCTCACAGACAGCAGAGATTTACTTCGATCAAATCTTGTTTTTCCTTACGCTTTCTAGAAAAGCAAAACTGCACTGTAAATGGAAGAAAGAACTGCAGGACAAAGTCTCTTCAGGAAAAATGTCATCTGCCAAGAAACCACAGATACGCAAACACTATAAAATGGCTTTTTTTTTTTTTTTTACATGTACATTATTATTCAGAACTTAGCAAAAATCCCTTGCAATTAGCAATTAGTCCTTGTTGACTAAGATGGTTACAAACCTCAGCAAGTCCCTGAATGAAATCTATCCTCTGCGTGCAGCGAACACACTGATGATTTTCCATTTCCATCTTCAAAGCTTATGCAGTATGTAAAAGGACAGGCTTTGTACAGGAGATGTGTAGCAAAAAGAAGWATGGACATCACTGCAACTCCACTTCTCAGTGAAGATTTAGTGCAGTGATATGATTACAGTCTCTATATACATCTACAGATGAGCAATAAAAAGGGGCTCCATAATACAGATGATGAAGATAAAATAAGTTCATATTTATAGAAAGTGAAATTAGGGGTTAATCCAAATGTAAGAAGAGGTTCATATTTTGATACCACAGATAATAAAAGACAGTAACCATATGCAAGACTGTGATGGTGAATCTTTCATATGATTAGGCATTTAAAATTCAAGACTGGATCTTCTACCAAATTTTAGTATAATTTAGACAACAAATAATTCAAGGAATTTATGCAGTGTTGGGTTTCCAGGAAGACRAACGAGTTGCTCCTAACAGCAGCCAATGTAAGATACCATCTTTGATATTTAAATTACTGTTCTTGTCTCTCTCTTCCCTCCATCTTCTTCCTTCTCCTTTTAATTAGCAAATCTACAGGTATTCCCCTTCTCAAATCCATCTAATTGGCCACAGTCTTGGTGCACACACTGCGGGAGAAGCGGGAAGAAGAACGCAAGGCATTGGACGAATAACAGGTAGGCACATATAGGACACCACATTCCTAAAGGAAAGGAGAGACAAGGTACAGATCCACTTTTCTTATTTCTCCTTCTTTTTTCTCCAGATGCATTACCACTAATTACTTTACTATACACTATGATTTACTTTTGGTATTAATGACGGAAAGTCATGCTGTTGTAGACCTCTAGGCTAAGAGGCTAGAATTAAATTATGCATTTAAGTTTGCATAAGAACAGGCAAACTCCATTACTCTCAAAGCAGGAGTGACTGTTGTATCTTCCATCCTTTAATGACTATAAGATTTATTATCCTCTAAAGGACTCTGTTAATGTGCTTGTAACATTAGTGTAATTCATTGGACCTTGCACTACAGCAAGGCAAAGCTAAGGAAAAAACACTAAGGAAAATGTTTTACTTCTGCTGGAATGAGTTTGCAGAAAGGTTCACAAAGCCATATTAGAGCACACAGTCCAGTTTAGAATTCACATTATTAGTCAACATGTCTGCTGCATTATTTATGCCTGATATTATAAGTTGGAATAAGACATGTTTTTGTGTTGCTTTTTACATTCCTTCCTCAGTCAGTAATTTTTTTCTCTAGGTTTGGACCCTGCTGGGCCTTTTTTTGAAGGCACTCCTCCCGAGGTGCGACTGGACCCCACAGACGCGAGCTTTGTCGATGTTATTCACAGTAATGCTCCCCAATTTCCTGCCACAGGCAAGTGTTCATGTGTGAGCAAATATCCACAGACATGGGCAAGTCGGGAGGTTTCTTAAAACACTAACATCATCACCTGTGTATCTCAGGGTTTGGAATGGCTAACACCACGGGTCACCTTGACTTTTACCCCAACGGAGGAAATGCCATGCCTGGATGCAATGATTTAATTGCACGCTTGAAACAAACAGAGTTTGAGCTTCTCATTGCAGGTAAATGCACATTTCCAAAATTCAGAATGTTTTCTCTCAGTTCAGAAACATGAACTGTGAAAGCCAATAACAGACCAACACAGCRCCCTTGAGAGCCCGGACAAACTGGTACAATGTTCTTCTTGTAAGTCAAAACACTGGCTTCTACTGCAAATAGAAATGTGTAAATTCACACAAAAGAGGTACTACAAGACACTACTGCTGTTTAACTCTGTGGCTTAGCTATTTTCAAAGAGGAGCAAGTATAATCTTGTACAAGCTAGCTGAAGATTATTTCACAGATGTTCATAAAATTTGTTCCAACAGATGYGACATTCATCGGAGGGTGTCATCACTCACGCAGCCATGAGTTTTATTTTGAGAGCATCCTCTATCCCACTGGATTCGTTGGATATCCCTGCGAGACATACAAGTCCTTTGAGGCAGTAAGTAGATCAGCTCAGCAATGTACAAACTTCAAGGAAAATAATCAAGGTCTCTGCATTCATGATAGAGGACACGATGTACAYAGAGCACTTGGATGCTACTCTAGCTCTCCTCTCACATTACCCAACTAGCAGGATGCATGCAGAGAGGCACAGCACACAGTGGCACCATCAGCTATTTCCCTGTGCTCTGGAGAAGGAATCTTGAGGCATGGATGATACCACCAGAACAGGAAAAAGAAATAACTCCCTTGCAATCCTCACCCTATGCCTCTCTGCAAAGACCACCTTAGTTAGCTGTATCTACTCTTACAACTGCTGGCTGTAAGAAAAGTATCTGAAACTTCCAAAAGGCCTAAACATTCTCTAATTTACAGTTAACATCTAAGAAATGCTTTAATTTCCCTAGAAGTAAATGCACCTATAAATGATGCTTAAAATACCCATGCTACTTTTTTTCCCCCCTGTTTTGTGTTGCAACGTGCGTGCAGGCAGTTTCTTTGGCTTATATTTCGTCCCARACTCTAGCTGAAAAATATCTTAAATGGGGAGTTTCAGATCATCATTCCCCCAGGTATGAAACCTGCTCATTCCACACCCACTTGAGCAAGATACAACAACATAAAGCACTGCTTCAGCTTTGCAAGGTTGGAACAGCGTCTTGAGCCTTAATTTTGTCMGAGCTGGCTGGGATGACAAAACTTCTTTTCATTCACTGATATTCTTATTTTTCCGAGGGAGAGAGTTTCCCATGTCCCCAGGAAGGATGTCCAATGATGGGACACTATGCTGACAGATTTCCAGCTAAACTGAAGAGAATAAACCAGAAGTATTTTTTAAATACAGCAGCAGACCCACCTTTTACTAGTAAGTGGAGAAGGTCTATAACAACTGGGCACATGTTTGAAAAATTATTGCTTTGACATGATTTATAGTCACTCAACTTTTTTGTTACTACTCCAAACATCAGCAAAGATCTCTGAGAAAAAGTACTGAATTAATCATCAGAATTCAAGCTCCCCCAGTTTTTCATTTGCTAACATGAACAAATCTCATTCAGAAAAATAAAAATGAAAAAAAAAAAGAAAAGAAAGGAAAAGGGAAAAAAAAAGATAACTTTCCCACTTACTGGCATTTTTAGATCTCATGYATCAATGACTATCTAGTTTCACTTTCTTTTTCTTATGTAGGCTGGAGACAAAGAGTATTTATCAAACTGTCCGGTGTAAAGAAAACAAGAGGGGACATAAACCTAGTTTTCCACGACAAGGAGGGAAACACAAAAGAATATCAAATTACCAGGTAAATTAAATGAATATTTCTCTGTGGCATTTAATGTTGCTGTCCTTAACATCTTTCACATATTTAAGCAGTGCAAACATATTCTTGGTTGTAGTCATTCTCGCTGACATCAGATATGGACAGAAGTTGTCACACAGATAACACTGATGAGGGCTCATGGATGCCTGCAGCAYAGGAATAGAAACCACCTCCTTTACATGTATTCTGGCATACATGTATGCCAGCAATAAATTAAGACAGTTTGACAGAAGAAGCACTGTTTCTTTTAGCTGCCCTTAAAAAAAGATTTACACCTCTAATATATTGCATACAGTAATTCCTACAGCKCACACGAGATTCACACAGAGATAATACAGATAGAAATAAGTATTTCCATGTACCTTTCAGATCCTGTTGATGCACCACAGAACTTCACAGCTCTTCTCTATGGTCGTCAAAAAAATGTACCTGAAGCTTGGGATAAAAACTCAACACTCCCAGGGTGCTGATGAGCTCAGGACCCTAATGTCAGACTTTATTGTTTCTTGATGTTCTCCTACTACATGTAAATTAGAAGTTTTCTGTGTTTCTTTTTATCCTGTCCAGTTCAGAGGGTAGCACAACAACAGAGTCCTGGTTTAGTGCCCTTTGCTCTTGTAAATAAATATGCACATTTCTGTCATAGCAAAATCAGCAAACTGAGTGTTCTGGAGAACACTGCTTAGCTTAGTAACCTCCAAGTTATTTCTGTTAGCACTGATGTCTTCATTCTATTTGCAGTGGAGTCCTTTCTCAAGATGAAATTTATACAAAATACCTTGATGTTGAAATTAACCCGAAWCTTGTTAAAAAAGTTGAATTTCTCTGGATTAAAACTCCATTCACTCTGCTTTGGGCAAGACTGGGGGCAGATACAGTCAATATAACTCATGGAGAAGATGGACATAGGTAAGTACAAACCGTTTACAGAAAACATCAGAACAGCTTGAGTATTAGAAAAAAAAAAACACTTTATAATCACATATCAGCATGGGTTATTTAGGAAAGCTGATGAAATACCCTTCACTGTGAACTGCTAGGGAAGCTGCAGAGCTTTGGTAGGGCCAATCTAGCTAAACAGCTGGTCTCAATGAAGTGAGCTTAACTAGATGGTGTCCTGATTGGTGTTTAGAGCACTACTGCTGTGAAGGTATAGAAGAATTTCATTCATGTCTTGAGATCCAGAATTTATTGCCCCCATATCCCCCAAAAGAACACATTGTTCATGCTACTATAAAAATTGCACTACACTTTTAGGAAGGTTTAAATATTCTGCAGATCAAACTGACAACCTTCAAATTAGCAGCTGACACTCTTCCTTCTTTCTTTGTTTTTGGTTGAGAAAAAAAAAAAAAAAGAAAAAAATATTGACTCAATAACAACATTGACCACCTGTTTTCCTTCCCAGATCAACATTTTGTGGCCATGGAACTGTGACATATGGAGTTCCCCAGTTACTTACACCTTGCTAGGAGCCATTAGGTACAACTGTTCTCCACTCTGCAGCTGGGTAAACAATCAGTCCTCTGTACTGGAATGTTTGTACATGTAGCTATTAAAGGAAAATTTGTTCTTAAACTGGTTGTAGTTTCCTTTTATTCAGTTCTGTGCAAGCACATTTGGCAATGTTTCTTACTTGTGAAGTAACTGTTTCTAGTTTACTAGCATTTTTCTATACCTTCTTCCAGTTGCAATTGGTATTTTTGTCATGGCTAACAAGAATCATACACAAAAAGACATAAATTTCTAGCTCTTTTTTTCTTTTTCTCTAAAAAAAAAAAAAAAATGTGAACCCAAAAGATGATGGCAGCAGAAGCTACTTAGCTATTTTGAGAACCTCACAATGGTCAAAAAATACTTCTCTTTTCTGGAACTCACACTGCATCTTCACTTAAATTAAATAAAATTAAATTGCCAGCCTTGCAAATACTAGGAGCAGTCTCTCTCTCTATATATATATACACCCACACCATCCCTCTACAGGTCCCTTCCAAGCTCAGCCATTCTGTAATTCTTCACGGGTAGCAGCCATCCTTTACATTTCACTGTTTCATGGATAAATGTATGGATATCCTAGATCACCTAGTTCAACYTCCTGAACTGCCAGGGCCTGAACCACAGGCCCAAGTCAAGATTGACTTACAGCTGATTATGGCTCTGCTTTTGGAGATACAGAATTCACCTGTAAATTGCTTCTGCTAACCTGCATGTAGGCTCATAAAACTGTAACTTCTGTAGGCTCTCAGGGAAGTGTTTTTGACCTTGAAGAGAAGTTTCCCATCCGAAAATGGGGCTCTGGCCAGGTCCCAGTCCCGGATGATAAGGAAAATAGGACATACGAGATATTATCACTAACAAAGAAAATGCAAGTTTTGCTGATTTGGTTTTATAAAAGCTGGACCTTCTTACAGAGACTTTGGAGACCTCACTTATGGGTGGACGCACTGCCTAAGACCTCCCAGGTGCCGGGAAGGCTCCAAATCCTCGCTGCAACAGGGGCTCCCCRGCGACTGCTKATCTGGATGATGGTAACGTATTTAGGCAATTGGTGACCTATCTTTTTCTTGATCACTGTTCTCTTTCTCATATAGTAATGGTTAAGTGCATTACCTTACTTACTTTGTCCGTAGTTACAACCCAGTGCATAGTAAGCTTGTTGTTTCATTAAATGTATCATTTTATTTCTGCATTATGTGATATTAATAGTAAACACAATCATTATTTCCCTGATGTCTAGTTATTTCCACCGCGCCCCATTTATTGGCAAAACATAAATTGGCATAGTTGGCAGGATATCTTGAAGTGAGAGTATCTTATTTTACTTGCTTTGTTACAATATTTTGTTTAAGTGCTCAATAAATTCCCTTGATCAGCAGCATTTGACCTTGCTTGTGTCTTAATCTCATGCTGGGTATAACAAAGAATCTACCTTAATCTGATTTTTCTGGAAAAAAACAGACCTTCCCAGCAGGATTCAAAAAATATGTCATTYCTTAAATCTAAACAGAATGTTAAACAGGTACTTTCAAAATCTAAATGGGATGTATCCATTCCATCTGACCCACTGATCCACTCTATCTGATCCACTCCATCCCAGATGGGAAGACCTTCCCTATAGTTCACAGGCACTTGAGTGGGCCGAGGTTGGAGGACCGTGCAAGCAATGGCAAAGTCAGGTGAAGGAATCTGAACCTTCAGATGTATTTAAATGTTTTCCAAGATTGCCTATTGAAAATGAAAAAAAGATTATAAGTTTGAGAAGACGAGGATGGATTTTGTTACCTGCATATCGGAAATAGCACCAACAGAAAGAACGCTTGGAAAAACAAATATGTGACTTGCGAATCAGGTGGTAATGCTCCAATGTCAAAACAAGCTGCTCGTTGATAAGCTGGATACTTATCAGGCTGTGACCGCAAAGGCTGCAGCSCAGATTGCACAGTATAAATATAAGAAAAGAAGGGGACAGGTTAACCRTAAGAAAGTGCATGCCGTGATTGCAGACGCAGGTGTAGAATGGGATCAAGAGAAGTGGGGTGGTGGTATTTGGGATTCCACAGATTCTGATGGGGCTGGTTCCCCAGACAAATGCATGGACACCAGACCTGTGTGGAAAAAGATAATGGAAATAGATGTTAACGGGCAGCAAATGAGGAAGGATGTGGTTGAAGATTTTACTCTGCATGAAGTGACTGATATAATTGAAAGATTTAAGCAGAGACTGGGGGAGTCCCTGCTATCATGCATAGTGCATTTACACAATCAGGGAGGTGCAGAGATAATCCTAGACACAAGAGATCCTAAGAAATTTTTGATTTTGAGCTCAGATTATTTTGTACAGGATTCATTTACAAATAATACTCAGGACACAAACTTGTTGGCCCTGGCTGTTCAGGGATATAGTAATAAATACCCTCCAGAAAAGGACTGGCCAGGATCTCACGTCAGTGGTATACGTTGTGAGATTGTATAGAGCAAATAAAAGGGGATGGAGGRAAGCTGGCCATTTTTTTACGGGCGACACTGATACTTGGATGAGCAATACCCTGCATGTTACCATGAGGAATAGGCTGATTAAAACTGCCCCACCAGTATATACAAATGTAATTATGACCCTCCTGATTAATGAGACAGGGAATCCCTCAGATGAAGTAATTGAAAAAAATACAGCAGCTAGGTGACCTTGGGGAATGAGGCCCCCAGGATGGGGTTGAGAAGCGGAATAATCCCCAAGATGTCAAAAACAGTATTTCTTGAAATGTTTATTGCTTTATTAAGAGATGAGATGCCTTGTGATAAGATTGATCACAGAAGAGCCATAGCCAAAAAGCACAGCTAGGTTGCCAAAGCCTTTCAGATRCTCAATTAACACAGGTCATTTTTCCTCTTGGGTCCACTTACGCTCTCTCTTCTCCTAGGAATGGCCTAGGGGGTCATAATGCCGAGGGGCTCCGTGACCCAGTCTATTTGCGCAGAACTCAGTTTCATCTTTTAGCTCACGTCTTTTACAGAAGGGCCTCCTGACTCCTGCAGTCCTGCTACAAAACTTCACAATGCAAAGCCACCAGTTTGCAGTGCTCGGGGGAATTCTGTGCTTTCCTGCTGCGTATTTTCACAGAATGGAAATTTTCTCAAAGCTTCGGTTATATGGGGAGTAAAGAAAGAGTTGGCTCAGTTCTTGGCTCAGTATTAGGAGATGATCAGCTGTCCTGGTTTGAGGCAAAAGATACCCAAGGCAGGATATCTTGGAACACCYAAGGTAGGGCACAGGAATGCACTCAACATCTTGACTTCAAGTGGCTCCTAGAGAGAAGATGCTGTTGTTCACTCACTCCCATGTTAATATCTCATCCGCATGCTACAGGCAAAGAAGTCTGCTACGATCGGGCAGGATGCTTCACTGATGATGTGCCCTGGTCTGGGACTCTGGAAAGACCCATCCACAAGTTACCCTGGAGTCCAGAAACAATATGCACCCGCTTCCTTCTCTACACAAAGCAAAATTCTGATAACTATCAAGTAAGAACGGCTGTGGTTTAAACCTTGTCAGAAACAATAAGCACCCGCTTCCTTCTCTACACAAAGCAAAATTCTGATAACTATCAAGTAAGAACGGCTGTGGTTTAAACCTTGTCAGATTACAGGCAGAGAGAGCATGTAAACATAGGCTCAAGATAACAGAATTCCTGGGGAACGTTAGAAATGGCCCTCTCTGCACTTTTGCTCAAGGGACAACCTTTTCCAGCTCCTTGGAAAAGTCCGTGGGCAGAATTTGCACTGACGGTTCTTTTGCTACAGCAAAGGAACTCCACCAGTGCTCACGAAGCAACTCCCACTTTTCTGTAACACCACTGAGAAGTGGTACGCTGCTCTTTCTGCCTTTCTGGGTGGCTGGTGTGTGTCTTCTCATGAGGCAGCACCAACTCCCTTGCAAAYCTCTGGATTCCCCTTGCAGCAGTGGAGGTTGAAGCCAATTCATCCTCTCTTGCAGCGCTGCTCTTTTAACAGCAACAAGAAAGCAGTCTTTCTGCTTTAATTAATTCAGGTCATTATGCTGTTCCCCAGGGCAGGCAGAGAGGGAGGGAACGGAAAAGGACAGAAAAAGAGCAGTCAGCACCGAACAGGGGCGACGCATTTGCATCCACAGAGCTGCCAYAAATTCCTCATGTCAAAACCAAACTGCTCTTGGTTTTGYTCAGCTGAGCACATATCCMCCAGCCATTTAACTTTCACTCACAGAGCCGTGCAGGCTTCYTTTTMTGCTTACAAACAGATTCCATGTTACACTTGTACTCCGGGGCCACATTAAAAGGCTCCCAGGAGCAGGCCACGAAGCAAAGCCTGACCCAGAGAAGCCCTGCTTCCTGACCCTCTGGAACCTCACCCAGCGCGGATAATGGGGAAGAAAGAGGAGCAAGCAAAGGGGACACCYGCCCCCTGCTACGCTGGCTTCCATGTTTGGGTCACTGGAAACGGTAAGCCAATTTTTTGAGGCCAAATTCTTTCAAGAGGGAGCAGCAGATGTTTTTCACCCCGATGACAGCGGTGTCTTGCTCTCGTTAATGTGCTCTCCTCCTCTGCTGCTCCGCGTGGCAGCAGCGAGCGCTCAGCCGAGAGCTTTGCCGCCTTCCTTCCAGCCTGTGATTCCCACGAGGGCTATAGGCTATTCTGGCTCCAGTTTCTCCCATCCTCATSTTGGCAGAATAGGAGGGTAAATAATCTGGTATTTGGCCTCAAAAGTTCAATTAAGTGGCTTGTTCGAGTGAGGCTGCACCACGTCCTCCTTCAGGTCACTCCTGCCCAACTTCYCCGGAGCCTCGGCAGCTTTGTGGCCAGAGCWGGCGGGAGGGAGAGGATCCGGCACTTTGTGYCTTCCGCGTATCCTTCCTGCTCCATTCCAGAGAGAAAAGCACGTTCCCTCCCAGGGAGATAAGCAGYTTCTGGCCTTACCAGCACACATACAGTCTTAGGGACCGAGGCCTGCATCTGATGCCTGCTCTCCGTGTATCCCACAGTCCAATGATGCTGTCCACAGGCTCCTTTTGGCCTCAACCGTTTGTCTCTTCCAGGATTTGGCTTCCTGATCTCCGTATCTGCTGCTGAGGTAACTTCAGCAGSACTATTAACTTCCTAACACTGCAAGAGAGTTTCTCCTTTGTCTTTTGTTCCCTTTCCTTGGTATAAGCAGATCCTTGCCTACGCAATTGTTTTGACACTCACGATATTCTCAGCATTATCTTTTGCCATAGCCATTTCGGCAGCCCGTGTAATTTTAACAAACACCGAAGAGAATCAAGACGTTAAAGTTGACAATGGTATAATAAAAAATCYGCTTTTAATAATGAACTGGAGCTGCCGTCATCTTGTTTCAGCCCAGTCAAATCTCTCGCACCCCCCGTGCCGAACACTTTACAAAGCTATTACATAAAATGCAATGTTAAATGAACAACAAATTACTTTCTCTTTAGCTAGCTTTTAATGCTAATGGTGCTATTTATGCCTGACCTTTTGAAATATTAGATTTTTTAAATGACAACATGAAAAGAATTCTTGTTTGAAAACGCAAGCGACTTTAAACCACATGTTATTACTTGTAAGTACAGCATGCACATGCATCATTCATTTCGGTGTCCCATTTATAGCTAATTGGTATATATTTCAGTTGACATATATTGTTCTCCCGCAAACGTGTCAAATTCCTTAACGATGTCAGTGACAAAAGCATAGCGTTTGAGATATACAAATTATGCTCTTTACTATATAATCATTCTTATCTATTGGGAAGGCGATTGGTGACACATCATGTGCAAAAATACAAGCTAAATTGATTATTTTTTTAAACTTTAATATCCCACCATTCATGGCAAGTCTTTGATTGAATCTTTAAACGCAGGAATGTTTTTGTATCATTTTGCAGCTTGTGAAAAGCTCGCTTCATTGATCAAAGGAAGAGTAAGGGCAGATCTTAAAATGTACCTTTTGTTAGCTSGATTAGAAAACAAGGGGGCTATAATTGTGGTTTATGGAATGAGTAATTTGGTCAACAATGCCTTCTGCTGTAGTTTAAGTTTTATAAGTCCTGCAAGAAATTACTATTATTTTGTTGGTGGGCAGCACTGCAATCTGAATTTTATATGTAGCTGACCTACATGTTTTCATTACATTTTAGGTTGCCAAGGGTAATGTATTGCACTCGTATGCTACAAAGCACCTGAGGATAAACAAAAAAAAATCAAGATTTCACTTTTCACATTTCATTTCAATTAACACTGTCCTGTTGTTCAATATTGCGAACATAGTTCAGATTGGGTTGTCCTACTGCAATGCTGACTGTATCATTCATTGCTCCCTAAATGAGCAGGATAATCATGTTCTACCTTTCAAGATATATTTGCATTAAGCTTAAGTAGGCATTGATGAATTAATTCTCCTTCCTGAAACTCTTGGGACATTTCATTTTGGAGCCTTTTTACCTAGTCTACACTGACAGTGTTTATGGATGTATATATAGATTTCCTTTTCTTTCTTCTGAGGTGCTCCTTCAGAGTAAGAAATGGGAATTTTCTTATGTTTTGTTGCAGGGGTATTTTCTTCTAGAGTGAAAATCAAATGTTATTTAGCCACACTTTTATACCTCAGAAATATTTATAGTCATATTTAATTTCTCTACCAAAGCAGAAAGTAGTGGGAGCCAGAGGAAGGGTGAAGGTCGATGTGGTGCCCCCACAGCCCTATATGAAAAATACTGTTACTGGTGTGAAGATCACTTACCTCCAATTTATGCCCATATGCAAACAGAAACAAGAAGCATGGTACTCCTTAAATTAGTTGAAATACTGTGTTCATTTACACAGCAACACCTGAGCGATTACTGCATGCACGAGCACACCAGAGACACGTTATGCGAGGCCCAGAGATAAATGTTATATTCAGTGCCCCCTTTGTGCTATGTCCCAGGTCATTATTGTTGTGGTGCATAYGGTTTGAAAAATCTTACCTTTTTTTCTATTAAGTGGATAATAACTTTGCATCAAACCCATCTGGAAATGAAGGAAAAACTAATCCAAGATGTAACGTGCACAGCAYGGTGTTTTTCATCGGGTGGTTTAGATAAACATGGTCCCATCTCATGAGAAACAGCAGCTCAAGGGGCTGCGTGCAGAGGGCTCAGACTGRCCTGGGAATGCAGAAACGCAGCCCAGGTCACAGAGCTGCAGGGTGGCCAGTGCTGAGCGGAGAGAGGAGTGACTGCACGAAAGCACAATTCTCCTTTTGACCCACAGAGAAAGAGGTGCCTAATGAACATATAGGATCCCGGACAGCGTGAAGGTAACTGTCTGATCAGATAATGGAGTTGTTTGCAGTGATAAGAATGAATCCATTACTAATGCTAATAACGATAATAATTATAATTTGCAATACAGTAAGAATCACCTAGTCTACCTCCTCCTCTGACAGGAGACTGTATAATAAATTATAGGCTGAGGGAAAAAAATCAAAGGGATAAAGGTTAAAAGATTAAAAAAAAATCTGAAACTTAAATGCTTAACAGGGAAGTCAAGGCCTGAAAGCAGAAATTGGTGCTATTAAATAAAGCAATTGTGAAGAATGGGATATTATGGAATTGATTAACAAACCAGAAATCAAACCTTTCCTCCTATCACTACCTCTTGTCATAGATTTCAACAATTTTGAAAGAACAAAAGATTAAGTTGGCACATAATGAAAAAATAAATTATTTAAATGTGGGTGAATATGCTAATAATGCTCTAGGAAGATTAATATAATGTAACACAGAAAAATCCCTCAGGACAGCTCAGTAAATTAGGGGAATTTCACCGGTTCTTTCTGCTTTGCGTTGGTATCCAAAACAGGTTCAGTCGCTCCATCACTCCTGACCAGGCCTGGGGCAAAGGACCTTTGCAGACYGTGCATTTCTGAACGGTAGCTCTTTTAGGGGTTCTCATACCAAACCCCTAATCTCCTATGTGTAGGATTTAGGGACAAGTCCTTTCATCTTTGTGGGGGAATAGAATAAAAGAGATAGAATAAATCTTAAGTTTCCGGCTTTATACTACACATACTTGTCAAGTGAGCTGCTCTGTTGCTTGGAATAGTCCTGCTTCTACCATAAATTACGCAGAGCTGACAGTATTGTTATATAGGATTTTCTAAATCTTGGTGTCATCTCACCAGCTTATGAGGCTAGTGAAATGTCAAGATGTAAATCAAACAGAATCTATCAAGTATGTGATTCTCCCGCAGTCATCAATCAGCGTAAAACAGTAATTAAGTGATTGAGTCCCTGGGTGTTTCTTCCCACACCAGTTCAGATACCRGTTTCCAAAGTGCAGCATGTGCCATAAAAGTCCCAAAGGAAGAGATGGAGATTTTAGGACTGGGACTATCTGAGAGAAACCTAACGGCCGAAGTGCTGACCTCTAGTCAAAAGCAGGGATGGCTACCAGGTGGACTGGGTTTTATTCTTAGAGTGGAGCTTGGCTTCCTGCAGTTATGGAAACTCTATTTTATTGCATTTTCAGTCTGCAGTCAAAAGCGTTATAGCTCAGGGCCTCCTACCTGAATTCTTGSAACAAWCTTTCTGGAAATTTCAATTATCCATTCCAGCATTCTTCCTGTAGCTCCAAAGCTCAAAACACTTTGAATTAGTAGCACAACTATCTGGACTTCAGCRCTRTATTCAAGGGGAATGAATTTATCAAGGCAAATGACTAAAAGCTACAGGAGTACAAAACTGTATATGACTCATAACCGTAATTTGTGGTTACCTCATAAGCACAATATATATAAAAAAAATCCAAATATATGAGTGTAATATTAATTGTTGCAACAAGGCCGCGAGGTTTAAACACACACCCTTTACACTGCACAGAAGACCTTTAATCAATGTTTGCAAAAGGCAAAACCACAACGTGCCTCAGTTATTCACCTCACATTCGCTGCTTGCTGAAGCTTCAGCAGGGCCCTCCGCTTCTTAGTGAGATAAGCACCATAGGAGTCTTCTGTGTGTGAACACACAGAGCTGCTTCGGCAGAGATTGCCAAATGTCTTGCCAGCAATTAGATGTTTATCTGCAAGAAACCAGAACCCACTGTGTCATCCACCAAAATGGCCAGAATTGATTTTTTTTTTTTTTTAAATGGCCATAGGTCTACCAAATGTAATTGAAAGTCTTGGATTTAATTTAGAGAATAAGAATATGGGCAAACATATGCCTTCCTTCATTCAAAGGAATGAACTTCCATGAAGTTCCTGTGTCCTCTTGGTGTATGACATGATTTAAAAGCATTGAGGTGCAGTCACAGAGATTTAGAGCTCATATTATCTAAGACTTGACAAAGGTGAGGACAGTTAAATGCAAATCAACTGCCTGCAAATGTAGCATCACTGACAGAGCTTAAACTGAAGACAGTAAAAATTCTGGATGGATCTGCACAGGTTTAAAGAGAAAGCTAGAGAATTTGGCATGGATTTCTCCCCTCTATGAGAGGCTATGAGAGCCAGCACCATTTTCTTCTCCATTTTCCCACACCAGCCAGGTTTTATTAATCTTCCCTGTGTGCTGAAAAGCCAGTCTCTGCTTCATTCCTGAAAGCAGGACTGCAACAGGGTGACAATGACAAGTAGCAGTATCAAGCTCTAAATTTCTAATTTCTAATTAGAAATCACGCTCTATTTTCTAAAATTAATTTTTATTATCTAGATGATCAAGGATTTATCTGATCTTGTTCAGTTCATTTAAAATATCTCCTTTTACAGACTYACCGAGGTTATGCACAGCACTGAACAGCATCCCTAACAGCAAAGGAAAAAACCTAAAGACACAGCTAATACTGACTCCAGAGGAATGAAATGATCAATGCTTACGTGGGATGTGACCAGTGTATTTTGGCATCATGCCCTCAGGCCTGTAGAATCTTTGATAGGCGTGCGGTACTTTACGAGCTTCAATGTCATGTGTCTCACCTCTAAGACAAAACAGAACAACTACAAAATTAATTTCTATGTGCTTTGGAATGCCCTCATTTACAGTACCTGATTCTTCAGATGTTTCACCTGTTACCAGACTTAAATGCTGACCCTACTGCACTGAGCTGACAACGACATCTGTCCTCCTGCCTGCCTATTTGCTAAGGACTTCTGCAGGGACAAGGCACCTGTGTGTTCCCCAAACCCTGCAGTGATTGCTGCTATCCTGAGCCTTCTCTTTATGCATGGAACATAGAGAGAAATTTAACTGAAGGGAAGGGCGACACTGTAATTTTGCTTGTAAGGTGGCACAGGTAAATACTAGACACCTGCAGATSTCACGCAGGACAGCGTGGTGTGAGCTGGAGCAAGCTTTGCTATCAGGTAACTTCTTTGAACTTCACTGCTTTTGAGGATGCCACATGTACCATACGTGGTGTGTTGTTTGTGAGGGCGACATCAGCTCAGCACCAAGGTTGTTCTCTGTACTACAAAGGATAGGGATAAGCTCTATCCAGCATCCTCGGGTATGGCTCATGGCCAAAGGAAGTTTCTAGTGGAGCTACCCATCTGATTCCTCAGAGCCAAGGAAGTTCTCCATGTGGTATCAAGAGAGTCACACCTCTAAGTCCTTGGACTGCTGGGGCTTAGCAATCCAAACTGCCTGGAGTTCATGGCTGTCTCCCCATGCCTTCGTGCTGTAAAACCTCCTTGATCTCCTTCAGATCCTATCGCGACACACGGTGCTCTCCCGTGTGTGGCCCTGGCTCTGTGACTCCCCAGCTGATTTCTTCTGCCCCTCATGTTCAGTCCACTACCATTCTCCTTTCACTTGCTGGTTCTGCTGCAGGGTACAATATTCACCCAGCATCTTTCCTTCCTCTCTGTCTATGAGCACTTACCTCTGGGCACTGATAGGAGAATCATAAGGAACTTGATTTATTAAGTTCTTAAAATCCTGAAAACAATTTTTTGCCATCACACGGTAACGAACACCATGTCCCAGCTCAGTGACTCTTGCCCTAGGCACAAAGCCAGTCCAACCTGGGAGAGGGGGATCCAGTAAATTTCTCTCAGTTATCACAGTACCTGAAAAAATAGGGGGAAAAAAATAAATACTATGTCAAAATGACAACCAGCCCCTACAAAATTACATGTTGAATATTGAACAAAGAGAATTTCATAGTTTACATAAAGTATTTGTAGTTAATTGACATACTCCTCAAATACTTCTCACTATGTATTTCTGTGGCTACAAAGGACTCAAGAGCTTGGCTAAAAGCCAGAATGGGCTCAACTTAAATCCTGAAGTAAGGATGARCCTTTCTGTTGAATTTAATGAGCTCTGAAACAGTCCCTACATAGTGAAATTCGCCCGCACTGAAGTGTGTCAGTGTCATCTCCTCTGCTCTGTGGAAATTCTCAAAGAGGGAGTTGCCCTCTGCCTGTGAAACAGCTTCAATGGGCCACCAGTGATTCCCTGTAGCAGGATCCCACTTTTGTTTGCTGTTAAAATAGTGRTTCTGTTTGAACGCTAGAGGTAGCTGCTGCAAAGTGAAACATGCAGCAATACAGCAAGAAAGGGGCTAGTGAAGTGAYAGAATTAAGAGCTAAGATATAATATATAATATATATAACATATATAATATATATAATGCATATACAATATGATTGTGATATGTGATATATAATATATAATAATATGTAATGTCAAGGGTAAGAAGACAGAACTGTCATGAACATCAGAGCATCGATTTAGTCACTTCCCCACAAGCTACTCGGCATTCCTGACATTGGTTGGGATGCGTTTTCAGGATGGCAAAAGATGTTTTTTTTGCTGCAAGGAATTGCTCTTTGCACACAGCCAGATCTGTGTCCTAAAGCACAGGCTTTAATGCAAGTGCCTTCCTTGTTTGAACATCCACTTTCAGATCTCTACTTCGAAGGAACAGCAAGCACAAAATTTTACCAGACTTTTCCTCTCCAATACCTTGTGTCACTCCACAGGGTGCCCATCTACCAGGGCAGAGGAAAGGAAGAGTGAGAATAAATAAAACATAGAGTTTATTCCTAAACCAGTGATTTTGGACTTCAATATCCCAATGATACGTTCAAATAAGAGACATGACTGTGCAATCTGGAGCTATTGGCTGTTTATCTGCGCTGTAGCTGTTCAACATCTCTTGAAAATCAGGCAGCTCTTGAACTCAGCCAGGGGACCCCAAATCCATTCCACTGGATGTTTGGATGATATTTACGCTGCTAACGTAAGGGCGGAGAGGATCTCTTTGGGGAAGCTGGACACTCCTCTTGGAAGATTTCTTTATAAGTTGTTCAATTCAGTCATTATTAGCATCAGAATGGGAACACTGTCTGCAAATCTCAGTATGAAGCACTGCTCCATTTGGGAGCCTCTTTCAGCAAGGACTTSTGTAATGCCTGTAAAACTGATGTAGGATTCATACAAAATGCTTCCTGTCAAGATGAGACTGCAACTTCAAATATAAACATGCTCCTGTGAGAAAATCTGACAATTTAGAACCAAAACGTCTAGTGAAAGGGCCAGATTCAGGCAGTGAATGCACCTACGTGCAACTCTGCTGGAAATCAGAGCAACGCGCGGGAACACTGAAAGCAAAATTTGGTTCTTAATGTGTCCCTGAAGACTGTAATTATATTTCCCATTGTACTAGTAACATTAATTGAATGTTTAGCTGAAATCAAGTTCATTACAAGTTAAATACAGTACCTAGCCTATTAGGGTGGTGTTTATAATTATAGTCATAAAGTACTTGTAAAACATCTTCATTGCAGCAAATAGGTGGAAGTTGGGGTGTCGTGGCTGCTCTGCGTCGCAGCTCGTTCCTCGCCTCTCTGTGCCTCTGCGTCGCGTTGCGGAACAGGGTCACGTACACCACRGCATCGCCTCCGTAGCTCGTGCCAATGCTGCAGAACTTCAAGGGGATGTGGCCTGCAACAGTGAGCAAGCAATGGTCATTGCTGAGCAGGAGCAATGAGCTGCAGGATCTTACAAAACATTTCTACATCTACCAAGTACAAAGAGCTTGTAGATCATGTAGATCCTTGTAGACACCTGGTCACATTAAGTTACTTGGCCTGACCTCAGTTCCAGCCTCCAATGAGGCCTAAAGAGTACAGTCCTTTCTGCCAATGTTCATGGCTTTTCTTGGCAKTGGGGGAGGATTAATTTGAATAGATACTTTTTAATAATAGAACTGAATTTACTTTGTGTTTACTAAAAGTGCAATTTTTAAGCTTCATCGTCAATGGGTTAGCAACCATGATTCCATTAAAACAAACTGCACTATCAGAAAAGTATTTCAGGAAATCTCTCCAAGGGAACTGTCACCTTGTAAAAATCTATTTTCACTACAAGTGTGTCACTAAGTATGATGTTACAGCTCAGCCTGCAGAGCAGAACTCTGCTATATGCTAAAGAAATGTGCTTAAAACTCCCGTTGCTGCTTAGCTCTAGCCTGCCTCCTCCAACAAAAACCAGTTTGACTCTAGATTGACATACAGAGCTTACTAAGTTACAATTCTGATCCAACCTCTGTATGTGGCAAAAACTCATAGTGAAGTACTATAAAAAGTACTGATGTGCTTTGGTCTGTGAGATAAAAAGGAGAAGCCTTGATGGACTGTTGTATAGAGTAGAAATGTGGCCCATTGACCAGCTGAGCTGAGCTGGTTCTCCTCAGCTGAGTTGATGTTCTCCTCAGCAGAGCAATTCACTGCTGACTGGTTCTGCTCTATTTATGGGAGAGAGGAAGTCTGCACGTACAGCTCACCTGTGTATCCAGGTATTGGGAGATTTCTGGCATCAAAGTTTTTTCGGACAGAGATCATAACTGAAAGAAAGTGGATAATTATATCAATACCCATATCCCATTATATTATACCTTTTTTTCTTATATTAAGAAAAAAAAAACCCTTCAGTTAGCAGGCCAAATACAGCTTCTTTCCTGTTAAAAACACAGCAGCTCCTTCAGAACAAACTGAATCCTAAAAAATTGTGCTAGTGTGGCAATGCACAGAATTTATCCAATCAATAAATTTGATACTATTTTATTATTGCAGTTGATCTTTTTCATATCTGTAATTAAATAATGGATTCCCACTTTTCTCCCATTGTTTGGTATTAAGAAAACTGAAGGGAAACATCAAGTCACGTACGGGACTCACAGTGCGTACTGTCACAAAGTCTGTGTGCTCGGCATGGAGGCAGAGGGAGGACGGGTCACTTTTACCCATCAAAATCACCCTGTAGTTGTAGTTTTTACTGAGTAACATTCATGATTTAGACAGTTGAAGGGTAGTGATGCTGTGAAATTACCAGCACAGCACTACCCATGAGGTCACCCCACAAAGCTCATACGGAGGTGGGACCCACCCCGCCTCATGGCCGCAGGTTTGACCCTGACACAGGACCTTTCTGAGGCACAGCCGGTGTCGCCACTGGAGTCCCACCAGCCCACCCTGCCCCACACGCCCGCCCAGCGCCCCCACCTGCCCTCAGCAGCCCCTACTCAACAGAGCGACTGCCCTGTGGGGCCCCTCTCGACCTGGTGGCCGTTGGGAGCAACTCTGGTGGCCTTGGGAGCTCTGGTGGCAAAGGGGAGTTTCTGCGGTGGCCGTTGGAAGCTCAGGTGGCTGTTGGGAGCTCCCCTGGTGACCGTTTGGAGCTCTGGTGGCCACCGGGAGCCCCTGTGGCTGAGGGCAACCAGTGTCCTTCCAGAGRTAGCCCCGGGGCTGGCGCCATCCCCGATGTGGAAAGACCTTCTCGGAAAGGGCACTGGCATCACTGCCTTTCTGGTCTCCTGCACACAAATAACTGGGAGCACTGGGAGAAAAATGTGTCTGTGTTGGTGGAAACCTGGAAGCTTTGGAGCGGAACTCATGCACTGGCAGTCTTAAAGACATCGACATTTTTTTTAAAGATATTTACCCTTTTCTTCCACAGGCAACACCTTGAACGAATTATTTTAAATTTGTCCTTTGATAAATTTTGAAGATCATAGAATCCTTAAGGTTGGAAGGGACCTTTAGAGATCATCTAGTGCAACCCCCCTGCGCACGCAGGGTCACCTAGAGCATGTGGCCCAGGGCTGCATCCAAGCGAGTTTTGAAGATCTCCAGAAAAGGAGACTCCACAAGCTCTCTTGGCAGCCTGTTCCAGGRCTCTGGCACCCTCACTGTCGAGAATTTTTTCTTAAGTTCCTGTGGAACTTTTGGTGCTTCAGTTTGTGGCCGTTTCCTCTAGTTCTGTCAGTGACCCCAACTGAAAAGAGGGCAGCCCCATCCTCCTCCCTCCCTTGCGGTATTTATAGACACTGATCAGGTCCCCCCTCAGCCTTCTCACAGAAGCCTGTGCTTCTCCCAAGGGGCCTGTCCTTTCTTCCACATTCTATATACTGCCTTCTTCCGCTTGAGTTTTGCCAGGAGCTCCCTGCTCATCCATGCAGGCCTCCTGCCCCACCTGCCTGACTCATTATTCATAGGGATGTGCTGTTGCTGAGCATGGAGGAAGTGTTGCTTGAAAACTAACCAGCTCTCTTGCCTTCTGCGCCTTCCTTCTAGGGCCTTAGCACATGGGATTCTTCCAAGGAGGTCCTTGAAGAAGCCGGTTGGCCTTCCTGAAGTGYGTGGTTACAAGGCCACTTACAGCTCTCCTTCCTCCTTGTTGGCTCCTCAATTCCACCAAGTCATCACCACTGCAGCCAAGGCAACCCCCTACCTTCACATATCTCTATGAGTCCCTCTCTATTTGCTAGTACCAGGTCCAGTAGCTCACCTCACCTCGTTGGCTCCTTCACAACCTGTGTCAAAGCTCTCAATCCACTGCAGAAACCTCCAGTACTGTTTGTGCCTCGCAGTGATGTTATAGGTGTCAGGGTAGTTGAAATGTCCAATGAAAACCAGGACCTGTGACTGTGAGGCAACTTCCAGCTGTCTGCAGRAGGCCTCATTAACTTCCTCATCGTGGTCAGGTGGCCTCTAGCAGACACCCACCACATTGGCCTGCCCTTTAACCCTTACCCACAAGCTCTCAACTTGCGCATCATCCATTCCCAGGTTGGACTCCATGCATTCCAGTTGCTCTYTCACATAGAGTGACACCACCACCTCACCTTCAGAGTCTGTCCACTACAGTCATGTGAGCTATCACACCATATCTCTGTAAATCACAGAATCACAGAATGGTTAATGTTGAAAGGCACCTCTAGAGATCATCTAGTCCAAACCCCTGCTCCCGCAGGGACACCTAGAGACATTCCAATGTGATCATTATGCTGGGACGGCACTTTGATCTCCTGTTCATCCTGTTTATTCTCTGTGCTTCGTGCATTGGTATATAGACATTTAAGGGAAGTAATTGAGCCTGAACATTTCCTGGAAGGGGTGGGAGAGGATCCTCTATAACCATCCTATACTCACTTCACCAATACCATACTCCCACGGGGAACCTTCTGACTTTGGCTGCATGACATTGATTGCCAAATCAATGGGCAAAATATATCCAAAATATATATAAATATTGAAATAAATACACATYCATAAATATTGTCAGCTGAGACTAGGTAAAAAGGCTCCAAAATGAAATGTCCCAAGAGTTTCAGGAAGGAGAATTAATTCATCAATGCCTACTTAAGCTTAATGCAAATATATCTTGAAAGGTAGAACATGATTATCCTGCTCATTTAGGGAGCAATGAATGATACAGTCAGCATTGCAGTAGGACAACCCAATCTGAACTATGTKCGYAATATTGAACAACAGGACAGTGTTAATTGAAATGAAATGTGAAAAGTGAAATCTTGATTTTTTTTTGTTTATCCTCAGGTGATTTGTAGCATACGAGTGCAATACATTACCCTTGGCAACCTAAAATGTAATGAAAACATGTAGGTCAGCTACATATAAAATTCAGATTGCAGTGCTGCCCACCAACAAAATAATAGTAATTTCTTGCAGGACTTATAAAACTTAAACTACAGCAGAAGGCATTGTTGACCAAATTACTCATTCCATAAACCACAATTATAGCCCCCTTGTTTTCTAATCSAGCTAACAAAAGGTACATTTTAAGATCTGCCCTTACTCTTCCTTTGATCAATGAAGCGAGCTTTTCACAAGCTGCAAAATGATACAAAAACATTCCTGCGTTTAAAGATTCAATCAAAGACTTGCCATGAATGGTGGGATATTAAAGTTTAAAAAAATAATCAATTTAGCTTGTATTTTTGCACATGATGTGTCACCAATCGCCTTCCCAATAGATAAGAATGATTATATAGTAAAGAGCATAATTTGTATATCTCAAACGCTATGCTTTTGTCACTGACATCGTTAAGGAATTTGACACGTTTGCGGGAGAACAATATATGTCAACTGAAATATATACCAATTAGCTATAAATGGGACACCGAAATGAATGATGCATGTGCATGCTGTACTTACAAGTAATAACATGTGGTTTAAAGTCGCTTGCGTTTTCAAACAAGAATTCTTTTCATGTTGTCATTTAAAAAATCTAATATTTCAAAAGGTCAGGCATAAATAGCACCATTAGCATTAAAAGCTAGCTAAAGAGAAAGTAATTTGTTGTTCATTTAACATTGCATTTTATGTAATAGCTTTGTAAAGTGTTCGGCACGGGGGGTGCGAGAGATTTGACTGGGCTGAAACAAGATGACGGCAGCTCCAGTTCATTATTAAAAGCAGATTTTTTATTATACCATTGTCAACTTTAACGTCTTGATTCTCTTCGGTGTTTGTTAAAATTACACGGGCTGCCGAAATGGCTATGGCAAAAGATAATGCTGAGAATATCGTGAGTGTCAAAACAATTGCGTAGGCAAGGATCTGCTTATACCAAGGAAAGGGAACAAAAGACAAAGGAGAAACTCTCTTGCAGTGTTAGGAAGTTAATAGTSCTGCTGAAGTTACCTCAGCAGCAGATACGGAGATCAGGAAGCCAAATCCTGGAAGAGACAAACGGTTGAGGCCAAAAGGAGCCTGTGGACAGCATCATTGGACTGTGGGATACACGGAGAGCAGGCATCGGATGCAGGCCTCGGTCCCTAAGACTGTATGTGTGCTGGTAAGGCCAGAAACTGCTTATCTCCCTGGGAGGGAACGTGCTTTTCTCTCTGGAATGGAGCAGGAAGGATACGCGGAAGACACAAAGTGCCGGATCCTCTCCCTCCCGCCAGCTCTGGCCACAAAGCTGCCGAGGCTCCGGRGAAGTTGGGCAGGAGTGACCTGAAGGAGGACGTGGTGCAGCCTCACTCGAACAAGCCACTTAATTGAACTTTTGAGGCCAAATACCAGATTATTTACCCTCCTATTCTGCCAACATRAGGATGGGAGAAACTGGAGCCAGAATAGCCTATAGCCCTCGTGGGAATCACAGGCTGGAAGGAAGGCGGCAAAGCTCTCGGCTGAGCGCTCGCTGCTGCCACGCGGAGCAGCAGAGGAGGAGAGCACATTAACGAGAGCAAGACACCGCTGTCATCGGGGTGAAAAACATCTGCTGCTCCCTCTTGAAAGAATTTGGCCTCAAAAAATTGGCTTACYGTTTCCAGTGACCCAAACATGGAAGCCAGCGTAGCAGGGGGCAGGTGTCCCCTTTGCTTGCTCCTCTTTCTTCCCCATTATCCRCGCTGGGTGARGTTCCAGAGGGTCAGGAAGCAGGGCTTCTCTGGGTCAGGCTTTGCTTCGTGGCCTGCTCCTGGGAGCCTTTTAATGTGGCCCCGGAGTACAAGTGTAACATGGAATCTGTTTGTAAGCAKAAAARGAAGCCTGCACGGCTCTGTGAGTGAAAGTTAAATGGCTGGKGGATATGTGCTCAGCTGAACAAAACCAAGAGCAGTTTGGTTTTGACATGAGGAATTTRTSGCAGCTCTGTGGATGCAAATGCGTCGCCCCTGTTCGGTGCTGACTGCTCTTTTTCTGTCCTTTTCCGTTCCCTCCCTCTCTGCCTGCCCTGGGGAACAGCATAATGACCTGAATTAATTAAAGCAGAAAAACAGCTTTCTTGTTGCTGTTAAAAGAGCAGCGCTGCAAGAGAGGATGAATTGGCTTCAATCTTCACTGCCGCAAGGGGAATCCAGAGATTTGCAAGGGAGTTGGTGCTGCCTCATAACAAGACATGCAGTCTGGTAGAGGTGCTACACAAATATTCACAGAAAAACACAAATATTCACACAAAAATCTACAAGTTCTTTCTCCTCTCAAGCAACTTCACTTCCTCTTTGTCCAGCGTRCCTGAAGCCATTTAGAGATTCTGTCAGTTGTCCCTTTCTCCTCCTGTTATAATTGCTTTGAAGCAGGCTGAAATCAAGGGCATTTTTTCAGTAGGTTTTGGATCAGTCATTAATCTTAAACCAGTATAAAAAATCTGTATTTTACGAGTTTTCTCTAGCGACACATGTGTGCAGTCTTTGAGACCTGTGTATGAAAATTCYCTGGTTATTTCTATTTTTCCATGCCCCAGTGGGAAAGGTTTCTCCCTGCAGGCACAGTTCCACCATTTCAGTGCTTGGSGTGTAAAGCTGTGAATTTTACAACTACAGTGATTGCAGACACCAGTGTTTCATGCAAGACCAGCTTTTATTAATAGCAGCATTGGGGGTATTTGTATGTGCTGTTAGCAAGCAGTAAGAGTTTGCAGAATGTCCTCCCTCACGGTTTCGGAGCCACAGAAGTTGAATCTGCAGAAAACAAGAATAAACAAATGCCTTGAGTTCTCTRGAGTTGTTCACGTTGTACGGGTTAAACAGATACATCTACATGACTTGTGATGTGGCACAGCTCTGTTACCTGAAAAGAACACTATATACTTTGAGCTCCTAAATTTGAAATATTACTGCAGGTAGAAGTGTTCGTGCTGGTTGACTGCAGTTTGTTTTCTCTCCAGTCTGGATGCTACTGCCAGCGGCATGAGCGAGCAGAAGAGCGAGGGTGTATTGACTGAAACACTCTTCACTAGCAGGATGTTTTGGTAAATAAAAACTACACCACAACTGGGGCCCTCTGATCCGTGGTAGTGCTGCTGGGCTGAAACTGTCTCCTGTTTAACTAACTACATTTTAACTATGCATAAAACATTTTCTGTACCTTTTCCTCCGAGTCTGCAGTTATCGGGGGAATAAGCAAGGCCAAGCAAGTGAAAGGTTTTGTTTTAAAAAGTCAAGCGAATGAGCAAAGTTGGATCAGTAATGATGACTTAAATATGACTGTATTTCTGTAATCTGAGCACTCAAGCCACTATCCACATAAGTCTCCAGAAACCCTTCTAGGCCTGTTTCAACAGACTTTAGATTCAGTCTTTCAAGCAAAACTTCCAAGTATTAGCCCTGTTCACTGCAATGATAGGCTTGTTATTACCCTTCGAGTCCAACTCGATCTTAAAGGCCATCAATATGAGTGGAAAACTTCCACTGCTTTCAAATGACAGGGAGTCAAACATCCTAATGCAAGTGCAGATACAGATAGGCATTTCTGGTGGATGGGGAGTGGGAATTGGCAAGAACAGTGCTGAGAATTCAAGTCAGTACTAATTTTTCTTGCCAAAAAACTATACAGGAATTTTGTTTTTCTAAAGCACATATATATAAATATATATATATATATGCTATATATATATATATTTTATTGGAAGTTATTTAAGAAAATGGACAAAGTACTAGTAAATGGAATTATGGATTAATAATATTTTGAAAGGAAGGAAAGAATTTCTTTACAGTCTTTTTCTTTTAATGATTTAAAGAGCTTTTCACGTGCAAATGATTTTACTCCACATTTGTTTCTCTTCTCCCAAGTTACTTTTAAGATTTTTATAATGGATGTACTTACTGCTCTCCAGTTTCTCCAAACTGCACAGTGACTTTTGCAGCTCCTATTTTAGGGAAGGCTGGATTTACCCAGTTGTTGTTCCAGAGAAATTTAACCTTCGTGATCGCTCCAACATTATGTTCTGCATCAACTAAATTTGTGTAAGTACTGCCTGGCTTGAGGGATCCCCTTTGAAAATGAAAAGGTGATAGATATGAGGCATGCTGGTATAATTCAATATTCGTTATCAATCTGGTCAAGTGGTTGGTAGCATGTTAGGAGTATATTGGTAACATTGGTAACTGGAGTTACAATATGGTGACCAGGTTACTGCCCAATGTTTATTGGAAGCTGCAAAGGCAGGTGGGTCTGTTGCAATCTTAATTCACAGTGAGAAGCAAATCCCTATGGAGAAATACAGATTGCTCCCTGTTTATTATGTGAGCTGGGTTTTCACCAGGTTTACCTCACGTAATCCARTTTAGTGCTAATTGATTATATGAGCCAGAAGTTGGATTTGTTTGGGATGTCTCCCAGGAATTCCTGCACTTGGAAATGTGTGGCCAAATTGACCAACCCTCCATGCATGGATCACCAGTGCTATAATTTGGCCTATATAGCATAAACAGCTATTTAATTCTTGTCAGGACAGCACAGTAAGCTCTAAATGGCAAGAATTTGTGACTGTTAATGGCTTCAGCTACTAAAGGTTGCTGAATATGTCAATACTTCAATGCTGTTCCTTTGCCCTCACCTCCCATTCCCAGAGTCTGAATGTGAAGAGCTGCTTTCTAAAATTCACACCTGCTGTACCAAGCCAAGAGATATTTCAATGGAAAACACATTTACTGTACACATTTATACATTTATATCAGGACCTGAGGTCCAAATTTGCCCGAAAGATAGGACTAATATAATAATATTAAAAATACGAAGGAAAAAAAACTATACAAGAAATTATAATTTTAAACTTACTCGAAAATCTTGTGCTGCTTTGTGTTCCCGTTATTTCCGTACAAGGCAATATTTGCATATCCTGTTACTGTACTGCTTCCAGAAATTGTCACAGATATCTTGTACCTCCAAACTACACAAAGGAGATACAGAAAACTCGATTGTACCCACAGAAAATACTCTCCAAAACATCAAATCTTGGTTTTTTTTGATCAGTATCCTACACCCACAGCTCAAGGCCACATCTCAGGCTGACTGGGATGTTCTCACAGGYGAATCTTTCTGCTCCCTGTTTTCCATTGGGTTATGACCGTGCAGAGCACATGTAAAATAGCAGGAATTTCAAAAGAGAAATGGGATTGCCTGCCTGCCCCCAGCCTTCTCTTCTCAGGATGAGGCAAATCCAGCTCTCTGGCACCTCTTTGATGTGTCCCAGCCTCCTAACATCCTTGTGGCCTCCACTTGCTACTCTCTAGCTTGTCAGCACTACTTTTGTAGTGGAGGGCCTCAAACTCAAAATTGATATTGGGGCAGAAGAGGAAATAACATGAGGACCTGCCATTGCACGGTTCTAAGGTCTGTTAAAACAAATTGGAAAATGAGGGTTACAAGGACCAGGTAGCAATGGAAAGATGCAAGACTTACGAGGGAAATTTTTGTGCTCTGCAGTATTCAGGTAAAGTTTTGTGATGCCATTTCCAACTTTCCCTTTGAATTTATCTGCATAGTGACCCATATTTGGGCATCCTCCTTTTGGACACGGGAAGCAACTTTCCTAGTGAAAACAAGCAGATTAATAAAGTTTACCAACATAGCGAGAGAAAAAGAAACAAACAAACAAAAAAATCCCTCAGTCATACACCGTGTTTTAGCATGCCTATTAAATAGGTTCTGAATTACAGCAGCAACAAATTTCAAATAATCCTTTTAATAACCAGGAGAAGCTCACCTAAGCTACCCAACTTTCTTGAAATCGCAAGTTTTTCAGGATTTTTTCAGGATTTGTTTTTTCATGAGTAAGCAGGAACTAGAGTGTGGAACATGGGGCATCCTGCCCAGCAACTCTTCAATGAGAAAGGAAGAGTCTCCTTACATTTTCCGGGTGGGTCAACGGGTGCTCTCCTTTCTCTGTGCTTTGTCTTAACACCTTTTTGTCTTTCTGGGGACAGAAGCTGTCGTCTTCTCCCCACAGATTGGTCTGAGGAGCTTCTATCTGCAGTATTGAAGATRCCCCTCACTTCTATCACAAACACGCTCCCTGAGTGCACACTGGCATGGAGAGGTTGAACTTCAGGTGCACAGTTAAGAGCCACTGTTTTTGAAGGGGCCCACCCTGAAGGTCTGGAAGAATACTTACTGTTTTAAAAGTATCATAGGAAGCACAAGCGAAGCCTAGGAATCCATTGGGGTAGATAATACTATCAGAGTAATACTTGTAACTCCTCAAATGGTTGCAAGCCACGAAGTCCCGAGTTCCTGTGAAGAGATGCTCCCAGGTTAGTTCTTCATTCCTGTCATTAGATGCTAAAGGGTTCTGGCAGAGCACTTGCCACGTCATTTGAGTGCATTCTACAGCCCCAAGAGCTCCATTCCAATTCCTGGAGTATCAAATTTGAGATTTGAACCTTGTTTTTGTGATGAATTGGTGCTGCAAGGATTGCCGTGGACTCAACAGGTAAAAAATGCAAACTTCAAATTCATTATAGAGAAATACAGCTCAGCTCATCCCCTTTCTGTCCCCTCACAAACACTTACTCAAGGAATCTGAGTTTCACAAAGGAAAYGAGGATTGCATGAAAACAGATCTTTTGTAGGCAACAGCTTGAATTACGATAGCAAAAAGAAACCAAATGAAAGGTATTTAAAAATGAACTTCCTTGGTCAATGCTGATTTATTCCAGCTGAGAAGTTAAAAACAAAATTATTACTATTATTTGGAGGATGTTTAAGAAAGGGAGAATCTCAAAATTGAAATAATGAACAAGTTATTTCYAGAGAGTTCCTTAATTTTCCTGACTCCAGAGTCTAAAGATGGTATAGATGTGATATATGACACAAGTATTTCTTTGTGCTTTAGTTCCCATTATCGATAACAATAAAAACTGCAGCTGAAGTTGCCTAATCCAAGTAGATGTGAGGATCACTGGTCTCCTCCATCCACTACTGCTGCTTGGTAACTAAATAAGAGAAACAAATGTGTTGTTACAGACTGTTCCAAAATTYGGCCCAGTTTAAGGAGTGTTTGTTTTTGCTGTTGGCAACTTCAGGGCAGAGGTATTTTGTAGAAGCAAACCCCTTGCATTACCCACTTTTGGATCCCTGTGTGGGAACAGGTTCTTGAATAGGTTCTGATATGTCTGAACATATTAAAAATTTCTCTGCACCCAGTGGCTGTCATTGACAGATCCAGCAACAGCTAATAGAAAAAAAAACACTTGAAATAAGAAAAGTTAAGGCRTTATATTTTGAGAGTGATCTTTTTCTGAAACAATGTACGTACCTTCCCAGATGCCATCAAGGTCTACAATCTGTGAAATGGGATTCTTGCCACATCCTGGCATTTCCCTTCCTCCATTTGGATAGAAATCAAGATGTCCAATAGCTGTGCTCATTCCAAAACCTGAAGTTTATAAAGCAAGGGTAAGCACATATTAAATGAATGTTGTCTCATACACACAGCTGTTGGTATGAAGTCAGTCTGTAGTACTTTAAAATATGATCCGTTAGTGCCCAGAATGGTATTTTTCTTTTATGCCCGGTGCCTCACACTACTAGCATGGGTAATTGAGGTTGTAGATACTGTAGAAGATAAATGAATAAGTGATAATGCAAAATGCTCACCCAGGTAGGGGATAGTGGGAGCTGTATCTGTGTGAATAACATCCACGAATTCCGCATCAGACTGATCCAGCCTGACTTCAATTGGAGTGTCTTGGAAATATGGTTGAGCAGGATCCAGACCTGAAAGGAAAATATTTGTGTTATATACAAATAATGAGATACATATGAATCATTCTGTGTAAGTGTATGATTGTATATAACTAATGTCACATTTATAGCTCTATATGGTTCCATATACCTAAAGAGTATAAGCGTTAACAAAGGAATGGTATGTTGGCAATGAGGGTGGAATACCAGGCAGGAGAAACACTGATGCATATGGAACCAACTGAATTTTACCGATTTACATCAATATTGAATTCCAACACCTGAATATCAGCTATTATTTTGGGGAAAGTTTAGCTAGGAAGAAAAAGTTGCCCAAATGGAGGTTACTGCTTCAGCATCCCATATAGCTCATCTCAGTGGTTTCTAGAATACCTTGAATAAATCCAGGACTGTCAAGTCCTTGAACTACTGAAAACCGGTATGTCTACTTGTGGTCCAGATTTTGGAACCTTGTTTTCCAGTGTCTAGTTTGGAAATCATGATCTTTGCTTTTGATTCTAGCATGAAATGTTATTCATTTGATCCCTAAATTGCTGCAGCAATTTCAGGAGCTTGTTGAAAGTCTTGCAAATTACAAAACATATATTAGCTTATAATTGCATCTCTCATTGTTCCTCGGGATTAGATTGGGTTTTGCTTTTAGACTGAATTTGACAGAGTATTTGGCAGACTATATGATAGCAGCTCTTTTCAGTTTATTTCATGGGAGAGTACTGAATGTGTTTTAAAATACTCAAAATGCAGTCTGTGCTTTGTGAGGCATCTTGAATTTCCTTTTTAGAAATGCATATATCTCGTAAGAAATAGGCATATTCGGTGCCATTTGTTTTTTCTAAGTGTAACTCAAAAATGTAAGGCAGACAAGAGCTTTCTTACCAGTGATTCTTCCAATCCCCGGCCTCCTTTTCCCAGCTTCACCTGCCACATGGGCTCCCAGGCTGTGACCTATTATGTGGACATTGCTTGCAGAGTATCCAAATTGTTCCTGAGGAAAATAGTAATGTGAAAAAGAATTAGGTTTCCATTTCCATCATCAATAGGAAAGAGTACAGAAGTGCCAAAAAGTGGCTCTTAGTTTGGTTATGGACTCAGGGCCCAGTCTGCAGACTTTCAGCCTTTGTTTGCTGGTTTAGGTACTTATGTGTCTCAGTTTCTTGGCCCTTTACCCAGCTGTTGCCATGAGAAGGCAGTTTGCCCTGGTGATTATTTCTGCATGCAAAACTCTGTACATCTGCTAACAACTAGGGAGTAGCTGTTCAGTACAACTATGGGGGTAACTGGTAGAAATTCCTATCTATCAGTTACCTAACTCTGCTATTGTATTTTTGTAACACAGAGAAAAAAATCCAAGTYACTGTTTTCTGCAGAACTTCTCAAATAATCCCTGAGTAGTGAAATACGGTGGGTTTTTTTGTCTGATTACATGGGTATTGCATGCTTAAATATTGCTGAATCATATGTCTTTAAAATCAACATTCTGAATACAGCTTTGCAAGCAGGATGCTCTTACCATAAGCACATTTACAAAGTAGGCTATTTCAGCACCTACGACACGGATGTTGTTTGACGCCTGGGTGTACTGACATCTCGAGCCTTTTTTCCAGTCCACGCAGATACAATTCACATCTTCCACTGTCAAAATCCTCTAAGGTTGTAAGACAAAAAGAAAAACTCAGCAGTTCCACAGCAAATACAAGCAAATATTGATTTACTTTGCTTATTACTGCCAAGCTCATAACTGCTCTATCAATATCTGCAAAAACAATGAAATAAATGAACACTTAGCGGTGTCTGTGGCCTGCTCGCACACGGGTACGTGTTCTCACCCAGTACTGAAATAGGCTGATACCCTGCAGGAATGGCCACAGAGCTAAAAAAAAGCAGTAGTTGCTGAGGGGAAATAGGAGGAATGCTGGTACTTTCATGTTTCAACTTCCATCAAGCTMTACATGCAATGCTAAAGAAGAAATCTACTCAAATCCTGATTGACTTAAGTGATTTAAAAGTACATCTTTAATTATCTAATCAATTAGATACTTCATTGTCTGCCACGGAATCTGAAGCCTCTGAGCTGCCTTGCTTTGTTAAGTTCATGTACTTTTCGCAGCTTTGATAATATTTATTTTATTTTCCTTTAAGTAGAGACCTAGAAAAGCATGCAAAGTCAGTTAACAACGGAGTAGCGAAGGACAGAGAAGGCAACAGATGTGTCTATGAATATGATAGAAAAGGTAAAAATAAAGATGCACATAGGTTTTGCTTAATAAGAAGGAGAACAAAGAACACATATACATAGGAAGGCTGAAGCACTCATAACCTTTTTTGCTCCATTCTTCGTCTAAAAATATTCATTAAGCCTGATTTTTTTTTCCCTATAGATTGGAATATTGTGTTAAAATCTCAGGCCAGAATAAGGAAAGAAATTAAAGATTTATTTCCAGTGTGCCTAATAAAAAACAATCAAAAGGATTTAAGGGGACTAGCTGAAGTAAGAGCGAGCTATTTGTAACCRTCATTTTGATTGTGCGGTTCCAGAGAAACAGCAGAAGGCAAAACAAAATTCTGTTTTGGTAGGCTGGAAAATAAGAGACTGAAAATTCTAAAATGTCCATCTAGTTAYGATACTTAAATCAGATCATGAAATAATAAATCCAACAAACATTCCTGTATGTATGTAAGTGATAATCAAGAGAGATTTTTCAAAGAGACTCTTTCAAGCACATATCATTTCTTGTCTTTTGTCAAAAAAGACGAAGTATTAGTTGTGTGGATAGTTAACTATAAAACCATACCCAGAAGGTATCATAAGCTGTATTTTGTTCTATGCTCCTTGAAGTTCCTTGCTTTCATTAGCCATTGGAATAGAAGGCATATTTATAGGATTTGAGAAGACATCAAGTCCACAGGAATTGCAGCAGGACATGGGGACAGGATTAAGAAATAACTCAACGAATTGGGGAATCGATGCAACATCAAAGTATTTTCTACTTCATCCACTATTTACAGCAACTGCTCRTTCGAATGCTGTTGTTATAAATGCTTTTCTGAGGTCCTGTCTGGCTAGGGTTTTGACTGTTGCTTGTTAATCCATGCCTTTAGCTTCCAATAAATGCCTGGCAGTCCATACTCTGCACCTAGAAACCTGCCTCTTGGCTGCAGAAGTACAAAGCGATCGTTATTTCTGCAGTTATTTTTGTAATCTCCCTCATCAACATCTTGTCTAAGAGTTTGTGTAACTGTTTTGAGTGTAAAAATATAGCCTGATAGCGCAAACCCATCTCACTTCATTTATGAATATCGTGCATTTTGCCTGCAACTTTTACCCAAGAACTGCATATTTGAGTTCCAGACATTAAGGTCATTGCTTCCTTCTTATCAGTACAGGGGGGGGGAAAAAAAAAAAAAAAAAGCTAGAAAAAATAGAAAATTTATAGGAATGTATTATAAACTCATGCTAAGAAAATTCAGAAGGCAATTTCCATATAGTACGTACCCTGCACAAGTCTGACAGCCAGTTTTCTTCTCCTTTGTCGATAAATCCATGTACGATAAATCTTGTTTTCTTGTTTACGTCAAAATTTGATTGCCGGATTGTTGTTGGATTAGTTGCAGAGATATCCTGTTGTGGATATTGAATTATTAAACATTTAAATCTGTTTTTTTGTAAATTTGCTTATTGAAATTGTAAAGGAAACAGAAAAAACTTGTTGTTATTGAAGACTAGAACTTTGCTCATTTAAATATTATGTACCACTAAGCATGTTTGCAAATATTCCCTTAAGGTCTGCATCTCCATTCAAACAAAACGTTTTGCCACATATCTTGGGGCAGCCAAGGCTTTACTTTTAGTATGTTTTCCTCAAAAATGGAAACAGTTACTCAACAACTGCACAGATGTACAGTTTCCTAGTACTTCTCAGTGGTGTTACAGAGAAGTGGGAGTTGCTTCATGAGCACTGGTGGAGTTCCTTTGCTGTAGCAAAAGAACCGTCAGTGCAAATTCTGCCCACGGACTTTTCCAAGGAGCTGGAAAAGGTTGTCCCTTGAGCAAAAGTGCAGAGATGGCCATTTCTAACGTTCCCCAGGAATTCTGTTATCTTGAGCCTATGTTTACATGCTCTCTCTGCCTGTAATCTGACAAGGTTTAAACCACAGCCGTTCTTACTTGATAGTTATCAGAATTTTGCTTTGTGTAGAGAAGGAAGCGGGTGCTTATTGTTTCTGGACTCCAGGGTAACTTGTGGATGGGTCTTTCCAGAGTCCCAGACCAGGGCACATCATCAGTGAAGCATCCTACCCGATCGTAGCAGACCTCTTTGCCTGTAGCATGCAGATGAGATATTAACATGGGAGTGAGTGAACAACAGCATCTTCTCTCTAGGAGCCACTTGAAATCAAGATGTTGAGTGCATTCCTGTGCCCTACCTTAGGTGTTCCAAGATATCCTGCCTTGGGTATCTTTTGCCTCAAACCAGGACAGCTGATCATTTTCTCCTAATACTGAGCCAAGATACTGGAAATAATAAGCAGGAACCTGAGACTGTGCTGAGCAGATGACTACACTGCTCATGAAAATTGTCATAAAAACCAGGGCCTTCTGCAGGATATGGAGCTATATCCCCACTGAGCCCTCCCCTCCTGGCATTTTCTGCATTTCCAGCACTGAAGCAGAGCACACAGAAGTCTTTCCTTACACTTTGGTCTGACAGAGAATATAAGTGCAGTAAGTTTGATTTGAGACAGAAAATATCTTATCCTTCTAATTGCATGGCCCTGGGGTAGGATTTCCAGAGTAGAGAACAGAGAGGACAGACCCACTCATCTCACACAACACACCCATCTCTGCTCTTGCACCTGAATGAGTACAACGTGACCCATCAGCAAGCGGAGAGACACCAGAGCACAAAACAATTCAAGAAATACAGCAGTGTGGAAAGTCTACATGAAAAGCAATCCTGCCTTCTTACCTGTGGCTGTGCCAAGCAGGAACACTGCAAGTATCCAAATTCCAAACATCTACAACAATAARAAAGAAACAGCAGGATTTGCTACCYTGTCAGATTAGCAAGCTCAAAGCTCATTGTTTAAGTCTGGAGTGACCCTCTGCAGTCAGGGCTGCACTGCTACTGGGATGCATTTAAAACAAGCACAAACATTTCAATGTGAGGATTGCATCTACTGACGAGGCAATAAAATCTAAGACCCAACTACTTACGGTGCAGGCTTGAAGCTCCATGCACTAAGTAACAAACTTTGCATGCACTTTTATATTATGCTTTATCCTTGGATACATTCCCAGAAAGATATGAAAATTTATTTATTTCAGATTATAGTTTATATTTAAGTTGGTAATTGCTGTAACAAATCCAAGATACATAGAGATAGATTTCTTGAGTTTTTGTTTTGGAGGCCAGGTTAGGACAGCAGGTCCAAAAGTAGGGAATTTGAGTTAGAGCTTTCCTAAGAAGCCACATACCATTGAAGTGGGTCTGAGTGGCTCTGCATTTAGGAGAGTCTTTTAGTTGGGATGCCTTTGTCTTTTGAGAGTGTTGTGTGGTTTAGGTATCGGGCGCAACTAGAGACTTAGTGGGGGAGCACATAGGCTTTCACTTCCCTGCCCTCTGTGACATGAATTTGGATGTGAAATGTTCCTAGGCTTCCAGGTCCTTGGTGGCCATTTTCTTATACCTGCTCAGTTAAGTTAAGACTTATCCCTTTGGGGAACCAGGTGAATGTTTTCATAGTGAAAGAGGACAATCTCCTGCTGTCCCTTTCCTTTGCTCATTGAAATACTGTGATATAGAACAATAGTCATCTGATCCTTTGAACTCTTTCTTTACTCCCCATATAACCAAAGCTTTGAGAAAATTTCCATTCTGTGAAAATACACAGCAGGAAAGCACAGAATTCYCCCGAGCACTGCAAACTGGTGGCTTTGCATTGTGAAGTTTTGTAKCAGGACTGCAGGAGTCAGGAGGCCCTTCTGTAAAAGACATGAGCTAAAAGATGAAACTGAGTTCTGCGCAAATRGRCTGGGTCACRGAGCCCCTCGGCATTATGACCCCCTAGGCCATTCCTAGGAGAAGAGAGAGCATAAGTGGACCCAAGAGGAAAAATGACCTGTGTTAATTGAGCATCTGAAAGGCTTTGGCAATCTGGCATGCGTTTTGGCTATGGTTATTCTAGAGCTAATATTTCCTAATCTCTGTTTGTGTGAAAGACCTAATGGATATCAGCTGTGTACATGTGTATCTCRATGCTATCATGCATAATATTTTTAAGCAGTAGTACAGATCCTTAATTTTTTAAAAGCATCTCTTTTGAGCTGAGTTGTCCCATCCTAAATTGAAGTAATGTAATAGTTTGAAGATAAGTCCACATCAATGGCCCAGGAGACTCTGCAGATGCCCTAGTAGAGTGCTGAGTTTTCTTAAATACTAGTTCAAACTGAGGATGGAACAGCCTTTCCCATGTATCTTATGAGCAGATGGAAAATATTTGGGTTAGGGTTTTATCATAAGTAACCTTAAAAGAAAAATTGCCTGAAACAGCCATACAAGAGCGGTGGGTTTGACCTTCTGCAGGAAGGCTGAACGCTCTCCCGGAGCTCCGGGTGCTGCTTCCTGCTGTTGTCAGCCCTTCCATTACCACCTGCGAGATCTCCGAGTGAGCTGCAGTGCTCAGGATTGCAGGAACCTTCTAGATTGAGCTCCAGATTGGTGTTTAAGTACGTTTTTAATTTTGTGCAGCCTTTGTTTACAGTATGATTGGAACARCTTGCTGAAGAGTATACAAGAGTTCTTTTTGTTTAAAAGAATTTTTGTTTCATTCAAATATTTATACTCATTAGAAATATATTTTTAATATTATATTTTTGTAGATATCTTTTGGAAAAAAATTTATAGACCCAAATTTGTGTTCATTATTTTTGAGTGGAAAAAAATAAACAATTAATTCATTTTCTGTTTTCTTTCTGCTCATTAATTTAGAATTTGTTGTTTATTCTTGAAAGAATATCCAATGCCTCAGTCTGCTAGAGCTTTAAGTGACTTGGATAAGTCATGCTTTGCAGAGAAACAGGGTTCATTTTCATGTGAAACAGCCAATCCCAGTATTTATAAGAAAATGGAGTTATTCAGGGTCTTTTTAGAAAGGGATTTTAAGCACAATTCTTAGGACCAGGTTCTTTTCTGGTGGAAATGGCTTAGTCAAACTATGTGGTACTGTGCTGGTTAGATATCTAGATTAAATTGCATACTTTCTCCATTTTATATACATATATAGTATATAGTATGTGCATATATATAGTGTATTATGTATATATAGTGTACATGTGTTTTTACATATACATACTCCTTCAAGAGGTTGAACTAAGTGATCTAGGATATCCATACATTTATCCATGAAACAGTGAAATGTAAAGGATGGCTGCTACCCATGAAGAATTACAGAATGGTTGAACTTGGAAGGGACCTGTAGAGGGATGGTGTGGGTATGCATAGAGAGAGATTGCTCCTAGTATTTGCAAGGCTGGCATTTTAATTTAAGTGAAGATGCAGTATGAGTTCCAGAAAAAGGAATTAATTTTCGACTGTTGTGAGGTTCTCAAAATAGCTAAGTAGCTTCTGCTGCCATCATCTTTTGGGTTCACATTTTTTCTGGTGTGGAAAATGAAAAAAAAAAAAGAGCTAAAATTATATGTCTTTTTGTGTATGATTCTTGTTAGCCATGACAAAAAATATCAATTGGAACTAGAAGAAGGTATAAAAAATGCTAGTGAACTTGAAAGCTACTTCAAAAGTAAATTTAAAAGTTTAAGAATAAATTTTCCTKTAATAGCCACGTGTACAAACATTCCTGTTTTTAAGATTGTTTACCCAGCTGCAGAGTGGAGAACAGTTGTACCTAATGGCTCCTAGCAAGGTGTAAGTAACTGGGGAACTCCATATGTCACAGTTCCATGGCCACAAAATGTTGATCTGGGAAGGGAAACAGGCTTAGTCAATATTGTTCTTTTTTTTTTTCTCAACCAAAAACAAAGAAAGAAGGACGAGTGTCAGCTGCTAATTTGAAGGTTGTCAGTTTGACCTATAAAACTACTTAAGCCTTCCTGAAAGTGCAGTGCAATTTGTATAGTAGCAGGAACAACGTGCTCTTTTGGGGTAGGTGGGGACAATAAATTTTGGGTATATGGGTATATATTTTGGGTGTATATGGGGGTATATATGGGTATATATATTGGGTATATATTTTGGGTATAATGAAATTCTTCTATRCCTTCACAGCAACAGTGCTCTAGACAACCCATCAGGAGGCCATCTTGTTAAGCTCCCTTCATTGAGACCAGCTGTCTACCTAACCCTACCAAAGCTCTGCAGCTTTTCCCAGCAGTTCACAGTGAAGGAGATTTCATCAGCTTTCCTAAATAACCCATGTTGATATGTGATTATGAGGTTTTTTGTTTTTTTTCCTAATATTCAAGCTGTTCAGATGTTTTCTGTAAAAGGTTTTTACTTACCTATGTCCATCTTCTCCATGAGTTATATTGACTGTATCTGCCCCCAGTCTTGCCCAAAGCAGAGTGAATGGAGTTTTAATCCAGAGAAATTCAACTTTTTTAACAAGWTTCGGGTTAATTTCAACATCAAGGTATTTTGTATAAATTTCATCTTGAGAAAGGACTCCACTGCAAATAGAATGAAGACATCAGTGCTAACAGAAATAACTTGGAGGTCATGTTTCAAAACAGAGAGAAAATATTGTCGATTTTGGAAATACGCATTTACCTGCAATGAGAAGCTCAAACTCCATTTTTTTTCAACCATGCAATTAAATCATTGCATCCAGGCATGGCATTTCCTCCGCTGGGRTAAAAGTCAAGGTCACCCGTGGTGTTAGATATTCCAAACCCTGAGATACACAGGTGATGATGTTAGTATTTTAAGAAACCTCCCGACTTGCCCACGTCTGTGGATATTTGCTCTCACACGAACACTTSCCTGTGGCAGGAAATTGCCTGAGGCAACTTCCAGCTGTCTGTAGAAGGCCTCATTAACTTCCTCATCCTGGTGAGGTGGCCTCTAGCAAACACCCACCACAGTGCCTCCCACATTGGCCTGCCCTTTAACCCTTACCCACAAGCTCTCAACTCGCTCATCATCCACCCCCAGGTTGRGCTCCATGCATTCCAGTTGCTCTCTCACATAAAGAGTGACTCCACCAGCTCACCTTCCCAGCTTGTCCTTCCTGAAAAGCACATAGCCTTCCATGACAGCACTCCAGTCATGTGAACTGTCGCACCATGTCTCTGTACTTCCTGTAAGATCATGATGCTGGGATGGCACTTTGATCTCCTGTTCATCCTGTTTATTCCCCATGCTTYGTGCATTGGTGTAAAGAAATTTAAGGGAAGTAATCAAGYCTGAAGGTTTCCCGGAAAGGGTGATAGAGGATCCTCTTTAACCATCCTATACTCACTTCACCACTACCATACTCCCATGGGGCACCTTCTGACTTTGGCTGCATGACATTGATTGCCCTGTCTATTTAACACTCACTCCCCTTCCCCCTTCTTGCTTAGTTTAAAGCCCTCCTAATGAGGCTGGCCAGCCTTTTGGCAAAGACACGTGCCCCTCTTGCTGAGGTGGCTCTCATCATTCCCCRCTAGGTGGTGGTCCTCAAACAGAGACCCATGGTCAAGGAAGCCAAAACCCTGTTGCCAAGACCAACGGCCTGGAGAACAAGTGACCAACAGCCAGCTGTTAACCTGAAATACCATCTCCTCCTTGAATCCATTCCCCCCATTGGCAGGATAGAGGAGAACACCACCTGGCCTCCCAGACCTTTGATTGCCCTCCCTAGGCCTAAGAAATCGTGTTTGATGTTGCTCAGTTTCCCCATGACATCATTAGTGCCCACATGAAACAGTAACAGGGGACAATGATCAGACTCCCAGACAAGCCTTGGCAGCCTCTCTGCAACATTCCTTATTCGAGACCCGGGCAGGCAACAGACCTGTCTGGATAAGGAGACGGGTSTACAGATTGGTGCCTCCAAGCCCTGCAGCAGGGAGTCACCCATGACCATCCCTTGCCGCTTCTTCCTGCTGCTCCTTTTCTCGTTAGGGACAGCAGCCTTAAGGCGCGTAACGCTGAGCGGAGAGAGAAGAGTGACTGCACGAAAGCACAATTCTCCTTTTGACCCACAGAGAAAGAGGTGCCTAATGAAAATATAGGATCCCGGACAGCRTGAAGGTAACTGTCTGATCAGATAATGGAGTTGTTTKCAGTGATAAGAATGAATCCATTACTAATGCAAATAACGATAATAATTATAATTTGCAATACAGTAAGAATCACCTAGTCTACCTCCTCCTCTGACAGGAGACTGTATAATAAATTATAGGCTGAGGGAAAAAAATCAAAGGGATAAAGGTTAAAAGATTAAAAAAAAATCTGAAACTTAAATGCTTAACAGGGAAGTCAAGGCCTGAAAGCAGAAATTGGTGCTATTAAATAAAGCAATTGTGAAGAATGGGATATTATGGAATTGATTAACAAACCAGAAATCAAACCTTTCCTCCTATCACTACCTCTTGTCATAGATTTCAACAATTTTGAAAGAACAAAAGATTAAGTTGGCACATAATGAAAAAATAAATTATTTAAATGTGGGTGAATATGCTAATAATGCTCTAGGAAGATTAATATAATGTAACACAGAAAAATCCCCCAGGACAGCTCAGTAAATTAGGGGAATTTCACCGGTTCTTTCTGCTTTGCGTTGGTATCCAAAACAGGTTCAGTCGCTCCATCACTCCTGACCAGGCCTGGGGCAAAGGACCTTTGCAGAYCGTGCATTTCTGAAYGGTAGCTCTTTTAGGGGTTCTCATACCAAACTTCTAAACTCCTATGTGTGGGATTTGGGGCACAGGACATTTCCTTTGACCTTTGTAGGGGAACAGATAAGAGAGATGGAATAAATCTTAAGTTTCTGAGTTTATACTACACATACCTGAAAGTAAGCTGCTCTGTTGCTTAGTTCTGCTTCTTCCTTAAGTTAGGCAGAGCTGACAGTATTGTTATATAGGATTTTCCATACCTTGGTATCATCTCACCAGCTTATGAGGCTAGTGAAATGCCAAGAGGTAGATCAATGGGAATCTATCAAGTATGTG
>NW_020455976.1:7486709-7515249 GCF_003342845.1 Nothoprocta perdicaria
CTACCAGGTGGACTGGGTTTTATTCTTAGAGTGGAGCTTGGCTTCCTGCAGTTATGGAAACTCTATTTTATTGCATTTTCAGTCTGCAGTCAAAAGCGTTATAGCTCAGGGCCTCCTACCTGAATTCTTGSAACAATCTTTCTGGAAATTTCAATTATCCATTCCAGCATTCTTCCTGTAGCTCCAAAGCTCAAAACACTTTGAATTAGTAGCACAAMTATCTGRAYKTCAGCACTATATTCAAGGGGATTGAATTTAGCAAGACAAATGGTTAAAAGCTACAGGAGTACAAAACTGTATATGACTAATAACCATAATTTGTGGTTACCTCATAAGCACAATATATAAAAAAAAAAMCATCAAAACATTAAAAACATCTCCTTTTACAGACKTAGTGAGGTTATGCCCAGCACYGAACAGCATCCCTAACAGCAAAGGAAAAATCCTAAAGACACAGTTAATACTGACTCCAGAGGAATGAAATAATAAATGCTTACGTGGGATGTGACCAGTGTATTTTGGCATCATGCCTTCAGGCCTGTAGAATCTTTGATAGGCGTGCGGTACTTTACGAGCTTCARTGTCATGTGTCTCACCTCTAAGACAAAACAGAACAACTACAAAATTGGGACACCAGTGATTCCCTGTAGCAGGACCCCAGTTTTATTTGCTGTTAAAATGGTGGTTCTGTTTGAACACTAGAGGTAGCTGCTGTGAAGTGAAACATGCAGCAATACAGCAAGAAAGGGGCTAGTGAAGTGACAGAATTAAGAGCTAAGATATAATATATATAATTATGTACTATGTAATATATAATATATAATATATAATACATAATACATAATATATAATAATATGTAATATATAATGTCAAGTGTAAGAAGACAGAACTGTCATGAACATCAGAGCATTGATTTAGGTACTTCCCCACAAGCTACTCGGCATTCCTGACATWGATTGGGATGTTTTTTCAGGATGGCAAAAGATGTTTTTTTTGCTGCAAGGAATTGCTCTTTGCACACAGCCAGATCTGTGTCCTAAAGATTTCTTGGAAGATTTCTGTATAAGTTGTTCTATTCAGTCATTATTAGCACCAGAATGGGAACACTGTCTGCAAATCTCAGTATGAAGCACTGCTCCATTTGGGAGCCTCTTTCAGCAAGGACTTCTGTAATGCCTGTAAAACTGATGTAGGATTCATACAAAATGCTTCCTGTCAAGATGAGACTGCAACTTCAAATATAAACATGCTCCTGTGAGAAAATCTGACAATTTAGAACCAAAACGTCTAGTGAAAGGGCCAGATTCAGGCAGTGAATGCACCTACGTGCAACTCTGCTGGAAATCAGAGCAACGCGCGGGAACACTGAAAGCAAAATTTGGTTCTTAATGTGTCCCTGAAGACTGTAATTATATTTCCCATTGTACTAGTAACATTAATTGAATGTTTAGCTGAAATCAAGTTCATTACAAGTTAAATACAGTACCTAGCCTATTAGGGTGGTGTTTATAATTATAGTCATAAAGTACTTGTAAAACATCTTCATTGCAGCAAATAGGTGGAAGTTGGGGTGTCGTGGCTGCTCTGCGTCGCAGCTCGTTCCTCGCCTCTCTGTGCCTCTGCGTCGCGTTGCGGAACAGGGTCACGTACACCACGGCATCRCCTCCGTAGCTCGTGCCAATGCTGCAGAACTTCAAGGGGATGTGGCCTGCAACAGTGAGCAAGCAATGGTCATTGCTCAAACTGTAATGGAAACTCTTCCGAGCAGAGGGATCTCTCAAAGCGTTTCTACATCTTCCAATGTATAAAGAGGTTCTCCTCAGCAGAGCAATTCACTGCTGACTGGTTCTGCTGTATTTATGGGAGAGAGGAAGTCTGCACGTACWGCTCACCTGTGTATCGAGGTATTGGGAGATTTCTGGCATCAAAGTGTTTTCGGGCAGAGATCATAACTGAAAGAAAGTGCACATGCAGGGTCGCCTAGAGCACGTGGCACAGGGCTGCATCCAAGCGGGTTTTGAAGATCTCCAGAGAAGGAGACTCYGCAACCTCTCTTGACAACCTGTTCCAGCACTCTGGCACCCTCAGTGTCAAGAAATTTTTCCCTAAGTTCCTATGGAACTTTCGGTGCTTCAGATTGTGGCCATTTCCTCTAGTTCTGTCAGTGGCCACCACTGAAAAGAGGCTGGTCCCATCCTCCTCACTGCCTCCCTTGATGTATTTATAGACACTGATCAGGTCCCCCCTCAGCCTCCTCTTCTCCAGGCTGAACAGGYCCAGCTCYYTMAGCCTTTGCTCACAGGGCAGATGTTCCAGGCCCCTGATCATCCTGGTAGCCCTGCGCTGGACTCTCTCCAGCAGCTCCACATCCCTCTTGTCCTGGGGAGCCCAGAACTGGATGTAGTCTCCAGATGTGGCCTCACCAGGGCTGTGTATAGGGGGACGATCACCTCCCTTGACCTGCTGGAGACGCTCGTCTTAATGCACCCCAGGATCCCGTTGGCCTTGGCCGCCAGGGCACACTGCTGCCTCATGGTCAGTTTGTCATCCATGATGCCCAGGTCCCTCTCAACAGAGCTGCTCTGCAGAAAGTCAGATCCCAGCCTGTACTGGTGTCCAGGGTTATTCCTCCCCAAGTGCAGGACCCTGCCGCTTGCCCTTGTTGAGCTTCATGACGTTTCTCACCGTCAAGTTGTCCAGTCTGTCCAGGTCCCTCTGGATGGTGGCGCAGCCCTCTGGGGTATTATCAGCTGCTCCTCCCAGTTTGGTATCATCAGTAAACTTGTTGAGGGGGCGCTCTGTACCTTCATCCAGGTCAATGAACTATTGAATATTAATCCAGAAAGTATTGCATTACCCTGAATGTTAACCTCATGCCAACATTCACCCTCTGCTCTGTGTGCATCTTCCTTCAGACCTGCCGCCATGGACTGTGACTGGAATATCCACAGTCACATGCTGTTTTTTCCTTTTATCTCTTATTTGCTATAACACTTTTTTAGTTATCATCAATAGGATCTTACATCAATACTTACATGATGGTGGAAACCAGCAGCACATTCATATTTCTGATACCATGAACGTTCTCTAGAGAATGTCCTTAAAAAAATGGCAAGAAAGGTACGTCTTGAGTGTCGAGCGTAGCCCACTTCCCATCTCTCATTCTGCTTCATGTTTCATAGAAAATACCTAATGGTTTTGTGTGTTGACAGCCTTGTCTTAAGACCCAACAAATTATGGAATCACAGAATGGTTGAGGTTGGAAGGGACCTCTAGAGATCATCTAGTCCAACCGCCCACGTTCCAGTAGGGACACCCAGAGCACAGGGTGGCGTCCAGGTGAGTTTGGAAGATGTCCAGAGAAGGAGACTCCACAAACTCTCTGGGCAGCCTGTGTCCCCTCCCCCCCCGTCCCCCCAATATTTAAAGCTACAGAAACTTTGTGAAATTTGAGTACGATACCCAATACAGCAGATTTCAACCTTAGGCACATGTGGACTCTTAAGAAATACAAAAAGTGAACTAAAAAAGCAGCAGTTGTTGTTTGACAACCTGTATGTGGTACACAGAGACCTGCAACCAGCAAGGCTAGAGCAAAGACTCTAGACATCCAAAGATCAAAACAGGCTCAACAACTCTGATCAGCAGCACATAAAACTGATGTCTTTTTTGCTCAGTTACACATAGGAATATGCATCCCATTGCAAATATAATCACTTAGCCTTTCTCACTTTTTATAGAGATTTTCATAAAAATAGTAACACAAGTAAAATTTAATTTTATCATATTTTATTTGACATGGTTGAAGACACAAGAACACTCAGATACAATCCAGACAAGTTGTGAACAGCTCCAAACATCAGTGAAATCGGAACTTATCTTGCACAGAGGTGAACAAGACCACAATGGTTGGTTTTAGAATCTAGTTTAAGACTATTTTAAGCAGGTGAGTACTGTGACATTATGCCCAACAACTTTTATGCTATTCAGCCGCTTAAGCCACTTCCTATCATAAATATGCAGCTTATCTTGGCGATTAAATCTCTGCAATATATAATTAGCCTTCTCATAATAATGCATTAAAACTCCTGTATATATATATACAGTGGTATAAATATTCCAGTATTTCCTGTTCTAACCATCACTGCACATTTATCAGACTCTAGTACAATTAGTCATTCTATCACAATTAGCTGCTAACTTTCAGCCTGGAGCTATGGAACTTTTACCCACACTTGCCAGTTGCTGCTTAAGAAAAGCTTCTGTCAAGGCTGCCTCTTTTGACTAAGGAAGCAGCCCTTTTCAACACTAAAAGTTGCACAATGCCATCCGCAATCCCTAAAGAAAAATGCTCTGCAGGGAATATCCCGCTAAAGTTACAGAATTACTATTCTAAAAATGATGCATTTCCTAACAAATTTCATAGTAATTTTATAGCCTAACGACCTTCACTATCAAAACGAGCATCCTTATGCCACTTACCATGTAAAGTTGCTCAACAGGGCTATAGACTACAGATCATAGCATAATACTCTACTTCCTTATCCTAAGTCTCTAGAGACAAGCTAATTTTCCATTCTTGGGTTTAAAGAGGGCAATGAGGTCAGGTGGGAGTTTGCTCAGTAGTTCCCTGTTCTGCAAAGATAAGCTTGATAATGAGGAAGTGCAAAAATATGCAAAATCTTCACATTTTACAGTTACAGCAGAATTATTTGGTTAACGAACCCCTGCTTGGATCCACATCGAACCTTAGAAAAGGTGAATAGAAAAGTGCAGAAAACCCCTACAGTTCAAAAACTACCCTTCTGAAGAGCTGCAGAAACTACGGTTCCTATTCACTGCAAACAGGCTGGGTATGGCACAAAAATCCTGAGCCACGTGATGAGTAGAGGGTCTCCTCTTTGTGGGAAGGTTGCAGCCACGTAACTGAGGTTTAACTAGACCAAATTCTGCGCTAACTTTAAGGCCACAAAGGTTCTGGAAACAAGTCTGTGCCSAGTCAGCCCCACTCAGTGAAATGCAGCACGCAGGGACGCTGCAGCCTGCTTTTCTGTAAGAACTTTGTGTTTGGGCACTGGCAGACGAGTGGTTTCTACTGCCCCTGGCCTGCAGCTACTTGAAGTGGTGTTGCCGCCTTTGGCAAGGATTCTTTTTAACTTAAAAAAGAAAAAAAAAAAAAAAAAAGGTGGAAGAATCTGTATATCCAGATCATACATTTAATACAATTTTAACATGATTTTACAGGAGGATTCATCCATTATTATGATGAACTGCTAGAAATGTAAAGGTGACCGTTTGAAACAAAGAAAAACCACCAATATACCAGTGCATCCATGTAGCTGACTTGCACTGCAGGAAGGATGTTGCATTCTCTGATATACCAACATTTCTTTGCTAGTATCATAAGACTGGTCTTTAGCATTTCACATCCTCCCGTCTTTTAAAGCCTATAGTTACAGAAGCTSATTGAAAAACTGTTACTTAAAATTAACAGCTGCATGAAATCAACAGAGGCAAAGAACATTTTTATACAAGGAAATAGCACTGTAGAAAGAAAGAATCTGTACAATATTTAAATATTGTATATACATAAAATTATATTGTTCATAAGTCATCTTAAAGTTACTCTTGTTTGTAAACCATGGAAAGCAACACACAAAAATTCTAATATTTAGCTTTTAAAGCAGTTAGCAGGCAGCAGGAAACTGAATGCTAGCAAGCACACTTTGTAATTACAGAAAGTATCCAGCCGGATACCGTGACTAGCATTCTCCATAGTCATCGTTGTGGTTTTATTTTTATTTTTTTAAATTAACTGAATGCAAAACAGATTCCTTTTCATATTCTACTCGGGAATTCTGCAAGACACACAGAATTCAAGAGCAAAATACAGGTCAGCCAGTTCTGCACTCTTTGCTGTGGCAAAACTCTAAGTTAAACGTAGAAATCTGAAGTGCAGGACTGGAACGTTAATTAGTGAAATAATTGTTAAAACTTTCGTTTCCCAGAAGTGTCAGTCRTGGCTTTAACTCATGCTCAACTTACTAGAAAGGAAGGTGTAGTTTAACAATTAACACTGCACAGTTTCAAAAATGTAATGAATTCCAGCAGGTTATCAGTTCTGTGTCAAAGCTTTGGAAGCGGTGGTCGCATTTTGGGGTGATTCCACAGATCAGTATCAGTCTGTGACTTAGACTGGGCGTTTGGATTTGCGTTGAAGTTACTGGTCCATAGCAGAGMCAGATCCAGGGTTTCACATGTTACCTCCTTGCAGGATTTTACTAAATAAAATCTGTGAGATTTGCAGAAGAAAGTCTCTAGGTGGCCATGCTTAAGAAAACAATGTCTAGAAAGTTGCTCTTTGGTAAGCAGGATGTTTCTGTGAGCATCGCTGTACTTTCCCTGCAGTGAAGTTGAGTGCTCCCAGCCACGACGGGAATGTTTTATCTACTTAACGCCATTTGTAGTTTCATTCTCCACTTGAATGCACGTTAAACTCAACAACAGCAATATATTTTCAATTATTAAAATGTTTGCTACTGAAAATAAATTAGGATACTTTAAATCTGTTAATTTTCTCCTTTTCAAGTTGTTTAAAACTTCCTGCACAGCATTCAGCTAACTGTATTTTACCTGGACCCGCTACAGCAAGTTCAACCACAGCCACAAAGTCCATTAAGGGACTAAGTGACATACGAGGAGCAGCTGAGAGATCTGGGGCTGTTTACCTGGAGAAGAGAAAGACTGGGAGTTCTCTCCCTGTCCTCCCACCTGTTAGGAGGTGAACAAATACCTCCTAAGAGGGCATAAATACAATGAAGACAGGTTCTTCTCGGAGGCAATCAGTGAATAAACAAGAGGCATCGGGCACAAACTGAAATACAAAAAAACTCCATTTAAAGAAACAAAARGGCCGACTTTTCTGGGTGAGAGTGTCCAGACACTGGAACAGGTTGYCTAGAAAGGCTGTGGAAACTCCAACTTTGGAGATACTCAAAACTGAACTGGATAATGTCCGAACAGCCAGCTCCAGCTGACCTTGCTTTGAGCAGGCGGGTGGAACTAATTCATCTATGGAGGTTCCTTCCAGCCTCAACTATATTATGCGATTCTGTGATTTCAAATGGAGGACAATAAAGGTTTAAATAGCCTGAAAAGGAAAATCTAAGAGCTTTAAACAATAAAGTCTTTATTTTCAAACTGCAGCAGTTAATATTAGGCTGCCACTATACATTATATAATCTAGTTTAAGGTTCTTAACAGTGAGGGTGACAGAGCCCTGGAAAAGGCTGCYAAGAGAGGTTGTGGAGTCTCCTTCTCTGGACATCTTCCAAACCCACTTGGACACCACCCTGTGCCCCRTGCTCTAGGTGACCCTGTGTGAGCAGGGTGGGTTGGACTAGATGATCTCTACAGGTTCCTTCCAACCTTAAAGATTCTGTGATTCTATGATTCCAAGAATTTTATTTTCAGTGGAATCTCAGAAATTAAGAAACTCAGTTTCTATTTCGTTAAGTACTTGGCTTTAAGCTCTTAAAATTTTGAAAGTAGAGGGCAAAATCAAGAGAAGAGAAGAACACTGTAAGCTACTCTTTGTTTTTTTCAGAGCATGGTGCTGGTTCAGACAATCCCTACAACCACCTTGTGAATTGGTGAGTGTTTCTCGGGAGGAAGAAGGATTTCATAACAAAGATCTAATGATTTAATATTTTTTAAAGTAGCCTTTAGCACCCAAAATGATCAGTATTACTTTATAAAGGTGGGGCTTGAAACATGCTTGAGCATTTGAAGAACTTTTACTACCTCTGAACCTTTTGCTCTCCAAAATTTTAAAGGGTCCTTTAAGATCCAGCCTTTGGTCATCCAAGGTCACTAATATGACAGATCTACCTACTGGCTGTTCTCATCTAGCCTGCTGAAATTCAAGTTGATGACATGATTTATGAAAGTCAAAAAATGAAACAGTGGAAGAACAGTCTCACRAACAGGTGGTGGTGGAGAAAATGGACTGCTAATAATTTAGGAAATCAATACCAACTTTGACACTTTTAGAAGTGGCAACATCAATGGCTATGGCTTTGATTTCAGTGTCCCCAAACTGCATGAGTGTTTTGATCTCCCGTCGGTTTGGCACCGAAGCATCAGTTCCCGTGAGATCCAGGCGAAGGGTGCCACACTTTTTCACTCCAGATTCAGTGATAAAACTGACGTTATCTTGTTCTGAGCTGTAGATATTGATCACTATGACTAACTGGGAGGGTTTCGCAGGTGTGTAACTGCGTGTCACAGTTTCTCCAAGGGCTACGGATTGGTCAGCTGAGATAAATTTATCAAAGACATCAGTGCACCAGCGTGTGCCATCCTTAACTAGCAGCTTCTCTGGTGGATGCTTCCCTTCCACAAAGCGATTGAGCACCCCGACACCGTAGGTGAGCGGGGAACGCCGCACTTTGATCACAGCGGGGTCTAGCCCGAAGAGCACGGCTCCTTTGAGTATGGTGAGCCCCACATCCTGGGGGATGATGACTCGACACCTGGACCCAAAAGCACTCTGCACAGCTTGTTGAAGTAAGGGGGATTCGGCAAAGCCACCCACCAGAAACAGAAACTTCACATTGGTCACTTCTGGTTTGTCAAACACGTCACCTAAACAGAAACAAAGGCCATTGGTTAGGGAAGAATTTCCTGAGGCAAAGTGACACACACAGGTGACAATCACTGCTAATATCCTCCTGTACACAAGATCTGAAACTGCCACATGCTTTGAGGGACTCTGTGCCTGCCCCACCAAACTCAGCAGCACCAGGTCCCTTTCTTCTTCCCTTGCTCTTCTACAGAAGGGGCTACAGGCTCTTCCGCACCATCTTCCACTGAGGCAAKGCCTGTGGACTCCCTAAACGGCACGGGATATTTCTGAAGCAGAAAGGGAGTCTAGGCTTCCTGAACAGAATTTTTATTTCATTTGAACTAGTTCAGGGAGATACGTTGATTCTTAGCACAGAAACTCTGCTGATCAGAGTGCTTGTGGTGGGTGGATTGACATCATCTTGTCACTGTAAGCAGCAGCGAGATATTCCCAACACAAGGGATTCAAAGACTCTTTACTGCATTCCAGAGAATCCATCCAATTTTAAACCTACTTCCTATTTCAGGTCCTCCCATCTTAATCACAAGGTGTACCATGTGTAAAATAATTCCTCCTTGCCTTTTTACACATGTTCCTTCTTAGCTTATGCCCATATCATCCCCAAAAACAAAACACTTAATCACTCAACATTAACTAAAGCTCACCCTTAATTCATTTAAATAACTGAGGCAGCAGACTGAGATGTCTGTCCAAACTATTGCCATCCTAGGTGTCTCCTTTCTGCTYACATATAACTTGTCTTAAGTTGTCTCCTTTCCAATTTACCTAAAATTGGATACTCTATTCCAAATACAATTTAATTAGTGCTTTGTAATGTGTAGGCAATAATACCATGCTCAGTATATATATATTATACTCTACTTGATACAAACCAAGTCTTCCRTGAGGCAGAGGTTAACTAATTAATTTCACAATAAGTCTATGTCATTTTCTATTACTGAATTAATATATCCAGTGCTGCTTAAGTCATGCTTGGAAATACTTCTTATCAAGATGCATCACTTATTATTTTTGGTTTAGAGCTGCCAGTGGTTTGGGCAGTCATGAAAAAAATATGACTTTCTAAATCCACCCACGGATGAGAAGTGAACTAGAGATCTTAATAACAGGAAAAAATCCGAAACATAATTATGTCTCTGACATTAATTAGTTCTTTCCAAAAATAGGAGAAAGGAAAATAAGATCTGAGCTAACCAGCACCTTTCAGGTTTCTGAATGCCTGTAGCCCTAGGAGTACAAAATAATCTAAGCTTTAGACAGCCACACAACTGAATCACACTCAAGAACTTGTACTAGAATGAGCTAGTAAGAGGTATTAAGGCAATGTCCCCTACTTTGTAGAGAGCTACAAAGTTCAGAACTAGATTTCTTGCCTAGCTGGGTTGTTTTTGTGCCTGTCTGAAAATGGCAAAGGAAGCTCCAGCCTCAGCTCAGCTGGAAGGTGGGATCACACACAGATACGTACTAAGGTGCTGAACAATCTGGTCGATTGTAGGTTTGAAAAGRGCATTCATTGCATCAGGGCTCATCCTCAGCATTCCCTGGGAGGACCACTTGACAAAGTCCACGCTGGAAAACAGCAATGAAGGAGGACATTAAGACAACAAGTCTAGCCATAGAAAACCRCCAAGCACTTGCAAGACACATAATCTGCGTGTTTGCTTGGAGGAGAGGGCCCGGCCTCACCCCAGCCCAAGGCAGCTTGAACAACACAAATTTCAAGGAAGGGGAGGGAGATGATGGCTCTCTTAACAAAAGTCACCTTCAACAGAGTCAAAATGTCCACTTCTACCTTCTCCTCACTTCCCTTTCTGCAATAACCCCTGATCTTGTCTTTAACGGTGCTTCATCCTGGAGCAGCTCCTGATCCCGAAATCATTTCAAGACCTAGCCTCTAAAAATTAGTAATTAACTTCTATGCATCTTTGTCTGTTATCTCTGACTCTCATACTTTGTCAATCTCTTTTCCAATCTATGAAATGGGACTTGGATTTAAATGAGTACTTTGCAAAGCAGAACKGACATGAGAAGTATCATCTAGGGTTGATTCTTAGATAAAATCATAAATAAATGAAGTACAAGGTCAAATTCAGGAAAGTGACTTAATAGGCCACTGGGCAACCAATGGGGAGCTGGACTTAGATCAACTCCAGAGGTTCCTTCCAGCCTCAGCTGTCTTGTGATTCTATGTACAGTGGCTTCATAAAAGTCATAGAAAACATCACCATGAGAGTGTAAGTCTTTACAGAAAAGCTTTTGCAAGAGCTTGATCACAACTTTTTATTCTGGGAACTATGCTTCAGGCAATTCCATTTTATCATTAATATATTACATTTTTACATTATTATCTTTTCATCTACATGTAATTAGGCAATCAATTGTTAATTACGCATCTGTTTAGGTTCAAACATCTACTCACTTGCTTTTCCTCAAGGCGTGTTCTACACTGTGACCTCGAAACTTCTTGTAATAGTCAATGAAGGAGAAAGGCAGAGTAATGTTCAGCGGGTTGGTCCTGTCTGGAGCTGCTGCCCTTTTACGCGACTCAAATGCTATCATCAGATCCACCCATGCAGCAGGACGCTTGATTTTAAATTGATCAATAAAATCTTCTCCAAATATTTTACACAGGAGCTTTTCAAATTCATAGTCCACACCTAAAGAACCRTATGGTCCACCTGTATTGCAGACAAAAGACAGTTTTATTCTTCTTCTTACTAGATTACTATTCTTCTTCTTACTAGACTTGGAATTTCATTCAAGGAATTGCATTTTGCATCTTTGGTGTGGACCAATTATTGTGCATTTATCCAAGGGAATGGAGGACCCCACAGGTGGTTATACTGCCTGTGAAATTACTGGAATATATGACCTTCCCCTAAAATCTGGGGAAAATTCTTTCAATGACAAGTCAAAATACTACACGGAAGAGCAGGCAGTGACAGTGCCACTTACCTGTTGCCTTGTACAGCTCCTTAAGATGCCCTTCAGGGAGCCTGATCTGATGAACAGTCATGTCCACGGTGCCCCCTCCGCTGTCGACAACGATGTAGCGATCACCTGGTTTGCAGCAGGCACAGCAAGTGATATTTATGTCAGCAAACAGCATTATTTTGCCACGAAAACTTGTCATTAGCATCAGCAGCCATGATGGCATATATAGAGTCATGGCTGTCTGCACAGAAAATTGGATTATTATTAGCAATTCTAATGTAGTAATTGATAATAAATGTGGAATTTGGGCATCCAAAGCTATTGATTTAGCACAGATGAGTGCTAAAGTGGTTTAATAAAGCTGCTCATGCTACTGGTAAATACTGGTGGGCTTCCAAATTATGGCATGCTTGCAAGGCCCATTCCAAAGAAATGTGTTCTGCTCTGTACTTTAAAACTAGGATTTCTTTTCGTCATCTGCTTTAAAAAGTGCATTTTGCTAGAGCATGAGGAATTTCAGCTCGGCCYTGGTAAACTGACAGCATCACTTGCGTTTTATGCACTTGTATTTTTTGTTTCGATTTATGATCATTTTGAGAACCAAAAGTGCCTAGCAGATTTGTGGGAAACACAATCTTCCCCCTCAATAAAAACCCAAAAGAGAAAAATTCCTTTGAGAAAGGGCACTACCTTCTTCCAATTCAGACCAGATCTCTCCTATGACATTTTCCACCAAAAAGGTGCGACTCTGTCGGTTACGGCGGACGTGTTCCTTAGCTGGTCAGGGAGAGAAAGAAAATTGCTGCCTATAGGAACGCACACACAGGCTGACAGTGTACAACACAGGAAGCAAATGCAAAMCAGATGACACATTTAATAGAACAGATAAGCAAAAACAACTGTATTAGCATTGAGAATATAACATCACTCCTGGAAAGAAGGAAAAAAAAAAGTCTTTTTAGACATTCTGGAGATTAAGTGGATTAAAACCAACCACTATGAAGCTAATCTTGTGGGCCACAAGCAAGTCCTTTCATATAACACTTACTTTTATGTTATGGTTTTGGAAATGCATCCTGTACCAGGGTGGCCCTGCTGCCAGCCGTGCTAGGGGGTATTTGTGCCACAAGGTGGCAGCTCTAGCCCAGAAGAGACCAACAGTGCCCTAAACGTTCCCAGGAAGGGCGAAGTCCAGGACTTTCTACTCCTGCTTTTGGGTGCTCCGCCAAAGACACCTTGGAGCCCTTGGCCTTCCAGCCTGTCACAAAGCAAATATGCAAAAACTGCAGTTCACAAGTTCACAGATTCTTAACTTCTTATCACAGATTCTTAACTTCTTAAGGCCCAAAGAGACCATCAAGTCTGAGTGCCTTATAACTCAGGCAGGAGAGAGCTATATACAAACTAAAATAAGTGTAATCTAATAACACTATGAGAAATTAATTTGCAAAAAAAAAAAATCTTTGACATTTAAAAGCTGCAGAACATTCTGTGAAGCCAATGTAAAGTGGTCTGTGCTATTATGCTTCTGAACCTGGATGGCCAACAACTTTTCTGTGCAACTTTGATTCACCTTCAGAGGCCGTTAAATAAAATGCTACAGAAAAGAGACACCTCCTGTAAAGCACGAGAATATCATTCTTTCTGAAAATAAAAGCATGGAAATTACTGAGTGCATTTCCATATTATTTCTACAATGCCTGTCACTAGGAGAAGAGCAGAGGCTTCGCCTTCGCCTATGCACCTTCCAAGAAGACCTCAGGTGCAGAGAAGCCTCTCTGCAGACTGAGCAGCACAGACCAGCAGTTTAAGTGACAAAATATTCCAGGCCAGAACAAGCAGCAGATCCAAGGAAAGGACGTGACACGGAGCCCCCAGAAATCAGCAGGAGTCACCCACTTCTGTGGGCAATAACGTGAACACAGGATCCAGCTTTTCACCATTACTAGAGTCAAATTATCTCGGCTATTATGAACAGTAAAATTTGGGTTTTCATTTCACAGCAATAATACACCCCCTGGAGTGCTTCACTCTGCTTATGTTTATATTAAACTTCTTAATCCGTTCCCAGCTTTTCTTGGGTCCTTGCCATGCCCATATGAAATTTTAAATCCAACCCCAAATTAATGCACTCAAAACTTTGTTTTCCTTAATTTTGATTAATTCTGGTTTAATTRATCTTTCTCATCCACAGTAGCTTTAACCTTACAGAGTCCAGAGAGAGAACAATACCTGCCCTGTCCAAGAAAAGACCCTGTAGCAGAATCCCTAGAGATCTGTTGAACAGATCATGCTCAGCTTCAACCCTCCTTAGCCAAATACTCTTTCCATTGATAATTTGTTTTTCCTGAGAAAAATCCCCATAAAGCCTGGAACTGGGGACATGGAAAATCACATGGAAGACRAATGGATGAGAACATGTACATAGGGGAAGGAAGGGAGTGCAGAGGAAGGGACTCGTGTGGGTCTCCCTAACACTGAGCACATCTGACAACTGCGAGCGAGGAGGTGCACGGAGAGGACAAAACGATGTGATGCCTCAGTCTGACTACAACAAAAAATCCAGGAAATACAGGGATAGCTTTACGAGCTGAATCTTCCATTTGCTTATGCTGTTTTTCTCACTAAATGTTATTACTCGGAAAAAAATCCTCTCTGGGGTAGGTGGGCACACCATCCCTGATGTTAGTGCAACTGTTCCAATTCACATGAGCAGGCAACAAGGCTCATTATGTCAGTCACACCRCACTGCTTCTCCCCATCCTTCTTCCCCGCTCCAGCCTCAGGTAAGCTCAGAAATCTTCCATGATAAAGGAACTTAATGGAACTTAAGTCATGCCAAATGACTTAAACTGTGGTCCAGTCTCTGTCCCTCAGTCTAAGTCATCTTTTAAACATTGGTATTTGCGAGCAGTTTTGTGCCAGTAAATTCAAGTGCCATATTTAGCTTCTTCTCAACATGTGGATAAATTCACTGTGGAATTCCAATGCTGTGCGTTTCTTAGCATTGCTAGTAATTAATGCTGACTGTTTCATAGGGATGGCATTGGAAAGTATCATCTGCCAAAACTCTGGAAGAACAGCTCACACTATGTCTCGTTGCAGACCTCACTGTATAACAGTGCTTCAATAACGCAGCAAACTGAACACATAATTGTTTCTAATGTAAGATAAAAATTCACCCAATCATGAAGTATTCATTTGAATCAAGGAAAACAAAATATCTGTAAATACTATTCTTCATTTTCATCTGAATAGAGTCCCACAACATCCTAGTAAAGGCAATGAAGATACCTGCATGCTAAAGTTGTAGCATGAGCCAGCGTGTTKGCTGGATCAAAAACTAAAGTAGACTAATTAGAGTAAATAATGAAACAATATATTGAAAGTAAATAGTCACTAGTCTGGAACGTTTCAAGGAAGCAAAGACAATAAATGGTAAGAAAACAGCCCTGAGGAACAAAGCAAACTTAGGCATAAGGATCTAAAGCAAGTTAATAGAAGTAGTACCCTGTGTAAATCCAGTTCCAACTGTGTCACTTGGGCTATAACCATTGATGGGCGCCCTACTACTCAGGTCTATCATCTGGTGAAGGCGAAGTTTTCGGCAGTAGATAGAGGCAGCCTCAGGTTCCAGGGCAATGATCAACTGCTCAGGATTTTCAGGAGTTGCCATTCCCGCCTGTGAGAGAGAAGTAATCAGAGACGTGGGGTAGGAAATACTGCAGCCTGTCAGCCCCTTTTCAGCAAGTGAACAAGCATTTCCCCAGCTCTCCGAGTCCGTGAGTTCAGCCCTCCAAGGTCAATGCACAAAGAAGCTGCTACCGTTCTCTAAATGTCCTGATCTGGGAATCATCCTGACTCCTCCGGATAGTCACAACCTCACAAGGCCTACCAGCAGAATACACATGCGCTTACCACGCTGCACGGCTGCCCCATCAGCTCCGTGTGCTACATGYGGACAAGGAAAATCATTTTGAAACCCATCATGAGAGGCCTAAAGCCACTAATCCATAAATCTGTCTATTAAGAGGGGCCCCTAGTCTCTTTTAAGAAATTAATACCCTTAGCCTCTTTTTCACACATTTGTATTTTAAGTGTGTCTTGTTTTATATCCTGGCATCTTTACTTAAACTCAATATTTGCTATTCCCCAATCCACAGCTTTTAGGTACATCCCATTTTATAATAGCTTCAAAATGCTCAGTATTCAAGGACTCAAACTACAGTAAGGCAGGGTTTGCAAAAGATAATGAGAACAAGCCTAAAAACAAACCCAAACCATAACACTAACAATTGGCATTCCCTCTCCTTGCTTTCTAGATAGTGAGTCCTCAGAGACACAATGTTTTTGAACAAGCCACAAATTCTCATGCAGCCACATCACTCCCARAGTTGAGCTTAGAGAAAAATACTCAAAATCACTTGACAAAGTTGTGTTTTTATGTCTTTTCTCCTGTGTTCCTCCATTCCAAACTTTCAAAGTTTGGAAAATGCAGAYTGATAGTTGCCAGAGTAACCCTGCAAGTTATATGAAGACGACAGTCCCAGGCAGACTTTCCTGCCACCACATCATTCACACGGAAGCTTAGGTGAAGTTGGGTCAGTGCTGGAGAGGAGGAGGAAGATGAAGTCCTTGCATCCTGCCTTCACACAAGCCTGAACTGCACTCCAAGCAGTCTAAATTCACTAGGCAGGAGCCAGGCTAGGTACCTGCCAGCTCATTGCACCCACCTGAGAGGAATCTCCAGCTGAGCTCTTCTGAGCACAGAGCTCTAATCTGTGGAACTGGCAGGGCCAACGGCCAAGATATAAATCAGCTCTTTCCAGATCATTCTTGACAGTTGTTTATCTAACATGTTAAAGTTCTCCAATAATGTAGAGCCAGCTCTCACAATCTCAGTTCTTTACTGCCCTTGCCTTTTGAAACCTTTGTTGAAAGTGTAATTCTGCAACTTAATGTCAGGATTTCTTGTCCTATCCAATATGGAGATATGGAACAGTTCCCTACTTCCCTGCTGCAGTTTTTACGTATATCAAATCGACTATCAGGACCCATATGAGGTTTGAATCTGAGCAGCAATTGTTTTGATAGCCAGCAGCACAGATGACCTTAGCATGCTTAGCTTGCTCCATGAACTCGGCATGTATTAGTAACACAAACAACTCTGGGTTTCATGTACAGTCTTTGCTCTAAAATTCCTCTTGCTGGGGGTTAGAATATAAAATAGATTTGTTGCTGAAGCATATTTAGACCCAAAGGCTACATCACAAAGTATTCCCAGAGGTGAAAAGAGCTAAGTTGCACACACAGGAAATGTATTGGTATTTTGTAACCTGGGGAAAAAAATTAGAAAAAGAACTGTATTAATTGCAAAGCCATCTGGCTGTTTCTTTTGATTGCATGTTCTTTGGGGTGGGAGGGGCAAGGTTTTTTTGCTAGAGCTGTCCAAGACTGATTCTGCTAAGAGAAACCACTTAGCTATTAACAACAACAAGTGCTTCCTGTCCCCGCTCCCGCCGCAGCAGCCGGCACTTCAGCAGGGCAGGCAGGTACCTGCAGCAGCGGGACTCAGTCCTTGTTCTCAGATCCCCCCAGTCTCCTAGGTGCTATTCTTGCTACTTCTTTTTGTCTAGAAATAGCATAATCAAAATATCTCCTGAGGAACAGGAGATATTCAAGAGAAAAGAAATGACAGTTTTGAACAGTTCAAAGAACAGCTGATCCTAATGGGATTGCATGAAAAAAAAAGCCCTTTTCTGCTAAAAAGCTTTCCTAACAGAGATTGAGGGCCAGTTACAATGGAGAAGGTGTTATTTCATGCCAAAAAAAAAAAAATCAAACAAAAAAATCCCCAAATCTTGTACAGCAGAAGGTACAAAGCATCCTACAAGGGATGAGTGACTCCTTACATCCTACGCTGTATAAGCAGCGTTTCTGTACAGAGTATTATAAATAGCACATTACTGCATGTATATGTATATCTACAAATAGCACACAGTGACATATCTGTGGGCAAAGGGGAAGAGAGAAATAAATGGGAACACACACGTACTGCACGGGAGACACCGAGCAATGAGGTTTCCTTAGTGCAGGCTCTGGGAAGATGAGGACAACAGCAATGCCAGACAATACCAGGACCACTAGAGCTGAGAAGAAAAGGACAGGAGATGCTGAAAAATAYGGAGTGCACAGAGAGAGAGGAGCGATGCTGGTGCAGGGTCAAAACAAAGGAGCGGTGCAGCACTCGCTAAAAGTGAGTGCTTTTAGTGAAAGTAAGTCTGGGAATTTGCTGTATTTTATACTCGTTATTTTACACTCATTCACAGATGCTGTGCACTGGGCAACTTGGAGCAGCCTGCCCCAGACCTGCGCCCTGCCTCCAGACTCATGAGGAGCCCTCCCGTCCCTTCGCTCAGCGTTGGCACAAACCCARTCACTCATGAAACATGAAGGAAAGAGGCAACCGCTTCTCCAAGAATGTTAATGCATGAAAGCCCAGCACAGAAATTTAAAGATCTTGCTGGAATGGGGAAGTTTTTAACGATGAATTTATTCCTAGAAGATTCTTGCTTTTATATRCCTGGAAGAATCAGAGAACAAGACAAACAGTGACTGCTTTAAAGGCCTCAGGGAAGGGGGTATGCAGAATTTGAAATTCAGACACAGGCAACTTCTTAGCTTGCTGCACCAGCTCCGCTGCCATAACCATGGAAATGTATCACCATAAAAGAGAAGGAGCTAGAGAGGTGACTATAGACACACTCCTGATCCTCGGGGCTGCAAAGACTAGTTCTCTGAGCATCTCCAAAGAACTAATTAATATTTACTCATTCAAAGTGCAGAACTGTTATTACTACAACTTAAAAAATAACTTTTTAAACTCACACTCGTATGCCACATTGTGCTGCACAAGGAAAAGAAAAATTCCCATTTCAGGTTTTTGGATACTGTAACATATGGGACCTGACAGCCAGCAGCATGGCACAATATTGCACCCAGGTTGAGGCTTTTTGAAATGCAGAYCCAAAGCCCTGAGCCCTGGGCACTCTGTGTGCCACGCTAGCCTTGCAGAGTGCCGCCTCTGTCACCCCTGGGACCCCGGGGTGGGCTCCGAACGGAGGGTGTATCAGGAAACACACCATGATCCACACAGCACAGAAGGCAGTTCCTAGGGCTGCTTTTACAGGCAGACAACAGCATGCAGGGGCACTGTGACCCAGACAGGGAGAGGAAAAGAACTTCTTACAGGATCAGGTTCAGGTGGCTCTTGCACTTGGGTGTTATCTTAATAGAGACAAAAATGTCTCCAAAACCAGTGTGATTATAGATAATATCAGCAGCTCCCTCATGGCAAAGCATATAGTGAAAATATATATTAGTCTCACCACAGCTGTGAAAAAGGCCTGAAAAAAAGAGAGAGAAATGGCTAAGAAAGGTGGGAATGGARGACTCCTCCAATTTAGGACTATTCAGATCTATTTAAGCACTCCAGTCTTGACCCCAATTTTGCTAGAATCGACAGTCAGTGAGCAAAACAAACTGCAAATTGACTCTAATTCAGTGTTAATGTTCACATTAAATTTCAGAATGGGGTTGGCTGCTGCAGGAACAGCACAGAGGCCTCTCTGATCCCTTGGTTTCCTTTCACTCCAGGGATTAGTGTTTGCTGGGCCCATTTTTAATAACATTGGCTATATCACTTTCAGGGTCAAATAAAGTAAATTATTCCAAGAGCARAGTTGATACTTATGCATATAAATTGCAGGAAAGAAAAAAATAAAACAACATCAACAAAAAAATTTCACTAGTTACATGGATAAGCTTATACTGTACTAATAATATACTACTATATACTAGTATATTAGTACAATATCCTAATATAATAATAGTATATAATAAATATACTAAGCTTATAACTGTGCTTATACTCAAGAGAAATGAATCTTATTTCTTATTGCACCATTAACCAGTGGGATGATCCTGGCCAGTCTCTGTACTCCTTCAGAGCTCATATTACCTATCTATRAAATGGGTATACTATGAAATAGGGGTCTTTGACCTTGCTGTATTGAAAGGCAGCAAGAAAAACATTTGGTAAGTACTGTCCAATATACTTTGGTATTTTTGTGGTGGTTAAATGTGATCATTTGGGAAAAAGAAACATGCTAAGAATCTTGGCTGGCTGCATGATTGCTACTATACTGCTTTAATACATTTCTTAGTCTATATAAGCCCTGGCCTAGCACATCCTAGGGCTCCTAGGCACCTAGGCACAGTTACACCTAATAAGAGAGTTTCAGTTGTAAAAAAAAMCTCAAAGATCAGGCAGTTAAACAGCTGCAAGAGAACAAAAGTCCAGTCAGAGAACTAACAGCTTAGCCAATGTGGTGCAGAAACCTGGGAATTCATTGGGAAATTATTCCCAAACCCCAGAACTCCTAGACCAACGTTCCTCTTGGTCAAAAAGCAAACTAAGCCTCTCTGAAGTGAGGCTTCAACCCAGGTGAGTGTCACGGGGCGTGCAAGAAACGCCACCCTTCTGAGTGGTGGCAAGAGCTCTGGAAGCCACGTCTGCAGAGAGAAACTCCAAAGCTGGTTTCTGTGAAATATGCCTGTAAAAATAACACGGATCATTAGGAGATGAAGGTCTACAAGGCAATAGGATTCARCTTAATAAATGGATGCTGTGAATCAACTTCTGTGTATTTTTTAAGATAATTTTATAATCAGTAACAATCRCTGCAATACAAGTCGAGCACTGCCCGGGCTGGGTGGAGGAAGGACTTGTGTGGCTCAGTCCCAGCAGCACAAAACAGCACCTGGAAACAAGGTGCCCTGTGAAACGTGCCCTGCCCCAGCGAGTCGGGACACGGCACCGAGGGGCCGCACTGGTGCCATGCACTGCGGGCCTTGCCCAGGGAGCTCCTCTCACCCTCCTCCTCTTTCAGCCCCTAACACTTTCTGCAGCTCCGTGGCATCAAACTGGGTTGCCACAAGGAAGGGGCTGAGATGTAATTCCAGCACAAGGGTCCACCAGGAAAGAGGAGGAGGAAGGTGGGGAAGAGAAGGGGAGACATGTGGAGAGGCTCTCAAGGGACAGTCGGACCAGMGGGTGCTGGCACGAGCAGGTACCACAGAGCCATGAGGAAGGCAGAGGTTGTGCAGCTTTGCTGCTCCTCAGCCTAAAAAATTAGGGAAGAAAATTTTGAAAAGAAAAATCATGGAGCTGTCACATATACTGGTGAGTTGTTGGGAGCCTTCAGAATGATGAGAGTAGTGCACTATAGTAAGGCGAATAAATACAAAGGAGTGAAGTCAGGCAGCTCTTTTAGCTCACTTCATTTATACATTCAGAAATGGGCTCTTAAAATTGCTCAACAGTCACAAAAGAAGGTGGATTTTCAAAGGCAGTGAAGAGGCTGGGTTTTCCAGAGACAGGAGAAGCAGCTCCTTGGTGCYGCCTTCCTAAAGAAAATTCAGCCTCAGAATTTCAGTTGCTACCTAGAGGAAAACTGAGAATTGATTAACACTTTTTTTTCGACCATTTAATGCAATGTTTGGGTAGTGGTAGATCCTACAAATATCAAACATCTCTACTGCCAGAGAGGGGCTTGCTGCTTGACAGAACCAAGAACTTCTTGATTTCTTTTCTACTTTCAGAATGCATCAAGGTAAAAGTCCATATGCTCTTCTGACCCAAAGCTGGGGCTGTGACTGCCTTGGGTCCTGTTGTCCTATCAGTGATGCTGCTGATAGTATTTTGCATTTCACAAGTGAAATTGCAATGGACAATACCACAGCTGCAGAGCTCTTCAGTGTCAGCTTTCTCATCTGTTGAGTGGCATGGTTGCGTGACAAGTTCTCATGGTTGAGTGACAGGACAAAGAGRCTCATCTCTTTGTGACAAGCCTGCCTGAGAGCATTTAAATGAGAACTTGGATTATGGTAAAACAGTAGAAATTTCATTTGGCAGACAAAGGAAATTAAAATCATGAAAGACAAGAAGCTGAAGAGCTAATTAGTATAATGGGGGTGAAGACAGGGACAAGGAGTGGGGCACAGAATTAAGAGACCCCTGCAATCATTTATCTTAGTGCAAAATGAATATGAAMTGTGAAAGATGGAGGAGGATCAACTCCAAAGTATTTTGGTTGTTAAACAGTCCTTAAAATACTGGGATGATCATGAGACCTGTCTTGGTGGCCCAAGATATCTTCTCTTCTGTGGCGAAGAAGAAACTGTTACTATACACATACACAATACTTTTAAAACACCAGAGCGTGTTCAGGGCTTTCTGAATTGCCAGGGCTCACTTATGCTAAAAGCTCAAACAAAGTAACTAACTCATAACAAATTCAGAGCCTCCCTTGCACTGTGAAGGAAGGATTCCTGGCTGCTAACTGCAGTGGGGACAGGCTGTAACGGGTGCACAGGGGACACTCCTGGCTCCATTGGTTTGAAAGGGGACGACTAAGGGCACGAGCTCCACGAGGAGCGACTGAAGGCACTGGGCTTGTTCAGCCTGGCAAAGAGCAGGCCAAGGGGCAACCTAAAGGCTGCTGAAAACTACCTGAAGTGCAGTTACAAAGAGAGGGGAATTCAACTCCTAGCGCTGCCTGCAGGTGTAACAAGAGGAAACAGCCACAAATTGCAGTTTGCTGAGTTCCAACAAACTCAGCAAAGTTGGGTATTACAGAAAAATAAACCCACATTTTAATTAGGAAATTGATGCAGCATTGGAATAGTCTCCCAGAAATACACACTTGCCCTTGCAGCCTTTTGAAACTGGGCTGGACAAAACCTCTCATAACCTGACCTGGAGTTGAAAATAAACCCACTCCAAGCAGGTCAGGCAGACAGCTCTGTGAGGGGAAACCAGTGTTCCCATGCTGCTAGAACGGTGAGATACTGCCCACTGAGACAGACCAGAAATACTGGCAAAAACCTCCCCCAAGTACAGAAGACCTGCTACGTTCTTAAATTCTCTTCTTTGTGACTGCTGTGTCAAATTGCTGCCTCCGTGGATCAGTGAGAGGAACCAACTGTATGTGACAGTGGGACAGAAATACCAGTCTCACCATAACAAGCCTGCAGTTATGCAGGGCCTCACAAGCCTCTGAATACAGTTCAGTCATCTTCGCAATCAGAACTTGCAGTTGAATCTCTTGGCATCAAAAAGAAACATTCTTCCTGCTACACTTTAATGTGAAGGCTCTCCTATTTTTAAATCTGAAACATAAAAACCATACCAGTYGTAAGACGTCTCACAGCCTTGAACATTAGGCACCAGTGCTTTTAGGAAGTGACTTAAAAGGAGCAGTTCAATGCATCCAGGATGCACAGTAATTTAAGCCAGTAAAACAGCCCACACTGAAAAATTCTCCCTCAGCCCAGGGCTGCCGGAGTGTCCTTGCTATGGAGGGAGATTCACTTCCCAGTTGATTTTTCCCTAAGTTATCCTTAAGTTTCCTTAAGTTATCCCTGATTAATTAATTTTCTTATTTTTTTTTGGAAAGATGTTTTTGTTTTTAAAAGTATGGGAATCAGCAGACCTGTCCTTTACGTTCAGGTTTGCGTGGATGACTTATTGTTAGTTCTAGACTTTCTACTTTCATACCTTATTGGTAGTTCTAGACTTTCTACTTTCATACCTTATTTTTATAATCTAATTTTTATATTTTCAATCTGAATTTGGAATTCTTTTGAGAGTGTAAGCACTGCTTGATTCTGTTATCAAACCAGGATTCCTCTGGATTCTGCAAAATAATTTCCTGGGTTTAGTTAACAGTAAAATTTACTAAATGTGCACCTAACACAAATCTTTGAAATTCCCAAAATACATAATGAAATTTGGAGAAGGAATAAACCTAGATAGTCCCAAGCACTTCCAAGCTCCAGGAAAGCTCAGGGAAACATGGAGCTCACCTAAGCAGAGGGAGCAACGAGAGGACAGAGAACACACAATAGTGTCAAACTTTTGTATGTGAAGAATCATAGAATACTGAAGGAAAACCCTAATTTCTACATAAATGCTACACGGTTTAATTGAACTTCCAGGCAAAACAGTAAGATAAATGTGGCAGAAAACARGAGCTCTGGTGCTGTTGAAGGAGGCTCCTCTGTTAAAGCCTCCAGTGCTCCACACACCTTGCAGTCAGGGTACTCCACAACTTTATCTGCCCTATTCAAGCGTGGARAAGATTCACAACCTAAAACTCTTCAGTAACGGCTCTGACAGGGGAAAGTCATTCCAAAACCAGCAGGCATGTTGTGTGACGCACAGAAAAAGCCCCTTGGGAAAGCCCGGGACTATTTTCCAACCATTCAAGCGCACATGCAGAAAACAAGCAATTCCCTAGCAGTACATAGGCCTCCTTCTTCTAAAGCCACGTTCTCACTGAACAAACACATTTTCCCTTTCTGAAGGCCTGCTGCTCACTTGATTTCTTCCCGTGTTGCATGGAGGTGCATATTGAGGGCAGCTCTTTCACCTGCCCCCGGGAGCAGGGGCAGAAAAAGTCTCAAGTCTTGGCTGCTCTGTGCCCTCCCAAGTGCCCGTCACCCACGGAAAAGGCTCCACTGCCCCTTTCTAAGGCAGAAGATGAAAGGCTTGYTGCCGTGCAAGGAGCATCTCTTCTCTGCTCCTCTTAAAGGATGCCCATTGGGACTGGAGTTCTAGAGAAGGGTGCTTTGCAGACGGGGGTACAGAAGTCCCTTCTCTTCAGGACGTGGTAAAGGGAATATTTCTCACCCAAAAAAAGTCCTTCTTCAGCTATAATGCACTTTGCTAGGGCAGAGCTCTAGTAGTATAGAGTAGTATAATCGGTAGTGTGCACCGATTATAATGGTAGGGTGCATGAGTCCCAGAACAAGTAGCTGARCAGAGTGCTCTGGAAACCAGCATTTTAACCCCTGCTAATGGGCAGGTCTAAGGAGAGAAAAGGAAATATAAGAAAAAATATATCTGAATTAGGAGCCGTCTGTAGTGATCTGGAAGGGCTATTGGTGAATGGCAGAGAGGCTGCCCAGCGAGAGGCCGCGTGGACAGGCGGCCCCGCGGCCGCCCCGGCTCCCTCCTCCCACACGGGTGATTCTGCAGCAGCAGCAGCTCCCAGGGGACTTCGGCCGCAGAGCAGGGCTACCAAGGACGAAATCCTGGCGCCACCGGCATTGCCAAGAGTTACTTGYTGCACTGCATTATACAGCTCTATACATTATAGAATGCAGCACATCACTTCCTAGCACTCAGTATACACACACACACACACATTTATATATAAAAGACATTAAATTCCCATCACTTCCTAGTGCTCTGTGTACCTATATAAAAACTGCATTAAATTCTCATATGTTTTTCAATTTTCCATGTCATACWGCTGCATTAAGTGCTCTTTGGCACTGGCATGCACTAGTTTCCACAGCAGAGAAGCCTTCTCTCCGCCTCCCTATTTAAGTATCTTCCCGGCATTTTAAGTTCACCCTTCCCCCTTGTTTGCAAATATCCCCTGCCATACACAGGTCCTTATGGCTCTGGGTGGTTTCATTAAAGCCAGACAAGTGACCCTCGGTGTGAGTAGTTTCTCTGAGAAAATGACATGCTTGGTACACTTTGAACGTTGCATCTTATTTTGAAACTTGTTTTTTCCAATTTTACCTTACTTTTCACTAGTTCCCACTTGCAGCTTATTTATACACCTTGTACTTCTTTTTCTCCATTCTTCTTATAATCGAATACTGACATCTAAGATGTATTTTTGACTGAATTATTATCCTTTTTCCTTGTTCTTTCCATGAACTGACTACCAATACTCCTACCCGCTAGCTTTAGGCCTTATCCATGCTGGTTTACACTTGTCTGTGGACTTGGTTCACTCTTCCCTCTCAAKCCTCTCAAACAGCTGCTTCCTTCTTTGGCCTGGAACATCTAGTACCTTTCTGCCAGTTGGCCAGAAGATTCTGATTTGCAGCTATTTAAGTGGTTTCAGTGCCTTTCCAGGCCATCTAGAAGACCCTCAGAAATACATTCACCTGCTACATATAGTAATCACCTTCCTTTCCACTACTCAGTAGATTCCACTGCATTCAGACACTTCCTAAAGCACAGGATCTCTATATACCTTTACAAGACCAGGCTTTCCATACAGCTTTGCAAGAACAGCACAGAGTTTTCTACTCTTACCTAGAACGCTGTAAAAACTCTTCATTTTACTTGGTTGGCAAAACCAGTAGAAAAGACAACTTCCCAGAACTCCGAATTGTGCCACACAAATGGAAAAGCCACATTTAACAGAACTGAATTAGCAGACAGCTTTGTGAGCTGTCTATGAACCTGCCAGGATAATCAGCATGTGCATAAACTGGCATTTACTCATACACATTTCCCACTGTGCTAAATTCCCCATGCAGATTTTCATTCTTCAATTAGTTATCCTTTCCTAATTAATCATAGCTACAAGATGTGCAATCCTTCCTAACATATCACTTCATAACCATTTAACCATTTAATCCCTATGATGCTAAAGATTTTAAGACCCTAAGGTGAAAGCACAGACTCAAGAGAATCACACAGAATCAGGAGAGTTGATGCATTAACACACTTCTGCATCCAGTAACAAACACTATTCCAAAGAAATCACCAGCTTTCCAGGGCTGCTTATGCCTGAACACCATTGCCTTTTTATGTAGTTTATAGCAAAACTCTGTCCCACTGCCTAGAGACAGAACTGAATTCCAGTTGCATGTGCTCTACATACCAAAGGGGACAATACTTACAAAGGAATAAGCTTAGTTTAGCTTCACATCGCTTCACAGGTGTCAATCTGGTTAAGTCTCCCTAGCTGTTTGTCTTTTTAAATCAAATGAAGTGGAGTAATGACAGAATTGTGAAAGCTGCAACTGCATGAGCCGACTTTTCAAAGCTAGAAGAGCATAAATAATTTTTGAAAAAAAGGCCTTAGGTCAGTTCAGCTGCAACAGCAAATTGCACCCCGTCACTCCTCGGCATCACTGGGGTGGCCCAGCTCTTTCTGGTAGGCTTGGCTCCTAACTCTTCTGCCCTGGCTCGTCTGTCAGGAAGGACATGCAGGCAGAGCAAGAAGAGAGGGCCGCAAGTAGTCGGTAACTCACACACGGTTGGCAATAATTGGCTAGCTGGCAATAACTCTTATGGAAGCGAACACAGACGGCAGATGTGKTGTACTCATGGCCTAAATTTAGACGAGACTTCAGGTCATAAAGCTTTTCAGCAGCATTATCTCACTGGCTGCTGCAGGTTGGGCCTAATCCATAGTGTTTCCATCCGTAGCATCGAAGGGTAGTGTAGGTAGCAAACGCTGGCAAAGAGCCCAGCACTAATTCACGAACCTGCAACCAGCCTGGCACCGAGCTGCTGCTCCCGCTGCTGCCTCCATATATGGTGGAAAGGGCCTCTAGACCCATTTTTCCTGCTGTCCATACAAGAATCTTGTCAGGGCAGCTGCTGCCTCTGTGTCAACACAATCAAAGGCTTCATAGTCTGCAACGTGTCTCCCATGAGCCTAGGGAAGTAGAACTGCACTGTCATACAGGCGAGACTCCAATATACCTTCACAGTTGATGCATTTTACTGTCCTTTAAAGTTACTTATGGGTCAATTTTACTTTACACTGCCATGGCTCTCATTAATCTTAACTGTGGCCTGTAGGAACGTAGGAAGTGCCTTTATTTGCCTTGAAATCTCTATTGTCTTTAGCTTCCTGTCTCTCAGAAAGCTCCCTCTCTATCTCAGAAGACAAAYCAAGCTGTGCCGCTAGCTGGAAGGATGACAACTACTTTACTGCACTCATTTTTTTCCTTCTCTTTTTCTCCCTCTAAACTGAAAAATTGCTTAGTGCCTTCCAAAAGGTAGATCATTTCTTCCGGAAAATGTTTAGCAATAGAATAGACATGCACATCTGAGATAATTCCTATGGCCTATTTTTATTACATAACATAAATTGAAATTTCTCTCCAGAGARTTACAAAACAGCCTGGCAGGTTAGCTGCATATGGGCTCATGTAAGCCACTGTCTCATTGAATCTGGAAGACACAACTTCCTTGAGCTTTCTAAACCATTTTAGGCAGAATAAATCTAAAAATCTCTTCTTTTCCTCCAAAACTACCGTAAGTGTTAATAGTAAGTATAAGTATACAGGAACACAGTGTCCAACAAATTCATTTGGCACAGTACTTCATCTCAGAGATGCTCTGATATCCAAAAGGGCACATTCCATCGCATGAGGTAAAACTCTCAACAGCTGCTTGCTGCAATCTGTTTTCTGCATTAAACCTTAYATTTGGGTGCTGGCTGAATCCTGACAATTGAAGTCTCACATCCTTTCCAAAAACATTTGTAAATATSACTGTTTGGGATAGTCTGCACAGTCCCATAGCTATCAGTTCTTGAGCAGTGTTCAGCACTCAACCTCAATTACATCCATGAATTCTGYCTATGAATTAGATCTGTGAATTCCACATTTTTATCACCTGGATGAAAAGCATTGCCTTGGATAATGCTGATTTCTCTGCTTTCTCTTTCAGCTACTTGTTTTCAGTAGCTAAATTCTCTTGTTTTCAGTAGTGTGCAGAAACAAAATGGATGAATGGTATAAGAAAACATTAGTTGGAGGTTAATATTTAAAACTTTTGGTATAACATCTAATGCATTTTCTTTTCCAGGTTGATAGAATAGCCACAGAAAATCTTGGAACTAACAGAGTTTTTTTAGGCCTCTTGTCTTATTCTTTGATCTGAATCTGTTCTTTTCAGCAACATCCATTAGAAGCAACRTCAGTCCTAAGCAGAATACCCAAAAAAGGCTGTAATATTTATTTACAGCAGAAAGTTGTTACCATATTCTCCATATCACTCACTGCTCCAATTCCATGTCATGATAACATCTGCTTTGTAGTTTGGGTCTTTGTTTCCTTTTTTTTTT